>NC_139916.1:23499089-23781648 GCF_963514095.1 Eutrigla gurnardus | reverse complement strand
AATGCTGGGGATATGACTTCTTTGTTGACTTGAAGGAGAACAGTCAAGACTGAACAGTAGAGGTTTTTTTCGGGGGGTGGAGGGGGGGGTTGGGACTATTCATCCCTCTATATTCTGGAAGCACTGCACTTAAGCAAACACCATGTTGAGTGATAATAATATGCTGTGTCAGCGGAACATCCCCTTCCACTTGGTATGCAACTGTAGTTTCTTTCAAATGATGCATTTCCTCACAGAATCAATTCCTCTTCGCACCAGATAGGCTCCTGGCTTTTGGTGGGTTATCGACTGAGAACATCGGTGAACTGCATGCGGGTAACTTTACTTGCATAACTTATTGGATTACATCAACAAAAAGGGGAACATTGACCTAGTTGTTTGTTTGTAGCCCCTTTGAATCTGCTGCCAAACGATGATGACCATCAAATGAATCTGCAGTAATCTCTGAAAGCTTTATCAACTTGATTCTCTTTAGGTTTTTGAACCTTCTCTCATCATCTTCCTCACTTCTAACTGACTAGTGGGGAGTTTAGGTATCTAACTTCTTGTGGGGTCGTTAATACTGAGAGAGGAATGTGACTCCTGGACCCACCCAGCCCTCAATGAAACTTGAGTCTTTAGCACTTTGGTGGGGGCAAGTGGGTCCTGAGCCATCAAGTGAACTATTCACATGGGTATGAATGGGTGTTGGATGGATCACCTGAGAGTCCTTGACTCATCCTGCCACCACGTGAGTCGTTATGGTCACATGAGTCCAAGTGTGGACGGTTGTTGATTTGTCTCAGGCCTGATCTGAGGACTGTATTGTACCTGGCTGGTTATGTCTTAAACCACTTCCTCTTCCAGGTTAACAAAAATGTATGTCTCTTATCTTATCTGTGTTCCTTGACCAGAATGAGAACATTGTGTCATCAAAGAAGTGTCTCTAGTCCTTATGCAGTTTGTATTAAGTTCGTAAATGCAAATAACTTTCAGAAGTAACCAACCTGCAGTTATCTTCAGAGAGCGTTGTGCCTGAACGCTAATCACTAATACTGGGGCGCTTGCTTTATTCAAGGTTGAACCACAAAAAACAAGTAATTAAACTGTGAGAATACAAAAATGCCCTTGAGATGTTGAATTAATTTGCTACATTCACAGGTTTAAATTTTGTTTTTTAGAGATGGGTTAGAGGTACAATTGTTCTCTGTTCAGACCATTCTTCTTCTATCCTTCCAAAATCTCTTTTGAGTATGACCCTGCGAATATGTGATTACTTAATTCTGTTTATATACTTGGAGTAAGGCCATATGTTTGGTTTTATTCTCCATGTTCCCATCACTTAAATAGAAATTGAACAGTCCAGGTGTTCTTTTAATAGTTTTACTTTGTGTCAATTTTGCTAAAAACAAACAAAACTAAAAAAACGAAATCAGCGTGAAGTAATACAAAATAAGAAAAGTGAAGAAAAGCAGCAAGACTGACAGACAGACAGACAGACTAGAGAATCTGTATAATTTCTTTCTTTTAACATTCAACTGGGAGTCAGAAAATACAAAAACAATTTATTATGTTTTTAGTCTTTTATGAATACAAAACAAAAAACGTCTAACATCGTAGCCTACTTTGATCTATTGCTCAAAAAAATAATACGGAACAAAAAACAGCCCACGGAGTGAATATGATTTTAATATCTAATGTTTCCGATTTGTGTGATCAGGAAGTTACTTACTTCCGTGTATTTGGTCATTTCATTTCCCTTTACAAAACAGATATTAAAACTGAAAGAAATGGTGGTTATTTCATTCTTTCCTTTTTTTAAATTTGAAATGGTGTTTTTCTTTTCATGGTAAAACATGATTGAGCAAAATTGAAAAACAAAAATTGGTGTGATTTTGATTATCCATTTTGTAGAAAATAGAAAAAAGAAAATATTATAAACAAAAAAAGGTGAGAGAGAAATATGACCGGCACTCGCTGCATTTACACCGATAATGTTTCATCATTCGTGGCCGTAATAAACACTATTACTGCTTTGTACATGTTGTGGAAGTCCCAGACACACCGGGAAACTAACAGTGACCTGCCTGAGTTCATAAGCGGAGCGCAAGTTCTCGAAAATCTTTTAAACTGACCGTTGTCAATCTAAAATAAAGACAGATTCAGCAACTGCATAGTGATTTCTTGAATAAAGTGTCTTCAGAAACACATTTCGGTGAACTATTTTTGTAAAAAAAGTTTTAATTATCCCGTATTTTGTCTGCGTGAGAAATACTAGATGTGGCGTGTGAGCGTGTGAACAGGTTGAAATGCGTGAGACTTGAGAGCTCTGTGACTTGTACTCTCTGCGGGCGACCAGCCACTGGTGTTGGCTGCCCCTGCATTACATTACATCAGGTACTATCACCGAAGTGTTGGCCTTTTTATGTTACATGCTGGATTCATAAATGAAGAACAAAACAATGAATTGTTGTTCCCCTACTGAATATGAAAATAACATTGGCATGCGGATTATTGAGTGGTAGAGGGGGAAAGTGAAAAAGGGTGGAGCGGTTTAAAGGTAAAGGTGAGGGAGATGGGAGATGAAACGGAGACGAGATAAACAGAGAGAAGAGCCTGTGACTGTGATTTCTCCGTCAGGATCCGTTCAGTGTGGCTACATGTTTATCAGTATGTTTGTGTATTTGTGTGTGTTTGTGTGCATTTGTGTGAACCTACCAGCCTCTTCCCCTCTTCCAGGCTTTTAATCGAGAGGAAAAATGCTCTCCTTGGCATCCTGAATCTCTGCAAACTTAAAAAAAACAAACAAACAGAGAGATAGTAGTCGTCACACTACAATTACACAGACTCTCTCCCTATCCCTCTGGTAGCAGAGACACAGCACTGCTCGGCAGCAGCCACCTTCTTTGACATTTCAGAAGCAGGAAAGGAAGAGAAAAAGTATCTCTCTGGCATCGACAGAGCCGACATCAGAGCTGAAAGGGAGTTACAAGAGCGGTGGGAAATCTCTTCCTTCTGTCTCTGTCAGTCTCCGTCTCTCTGTGGGTCTAGCTGTCTGTCTCTTTCTCACACTTTGTCTCCACACATTTGTTGTGTAATAACTGAAGAACCTAGGGCTGTACCAAAAGTCTTTTTAGTTCACATCCAAAGCTTCGACAAAGGTTTATGGATTTTATAATGGCATCACCCTAAAAATGAATGGAAAACAAATACTTTTTTTCTTATTGTACTTTTTTAAATGTAATTTATAGTGCTGTTAGATTGTTGCCGTTACAGGTAATGGTAGATAATGGGCTCCTGCCGGTGATCAAACACTCTTCACTGCAGTCAAAATTATGTTTTTGAAAGGCTGATTGCCAACAAATATGGATTGAAGCAGAGTATTTTGTTAGAACATGTTGGGGATTTTTTAAATGATGACATCTTAATTTCAAGGCAACATGTTTTTAACTTATCACATTCTGATGTTTGATCACTAAACTTTGACGCTCTGCTATGGTTGCAGTAAATGCATGGTTATGTAACCCACCTGGCGTGTGTTCCACCAACCCTGCAGGTATGTCTAATGTCTAGGTTCTAAGAGGAGACTGAAAGTAAAATAGAGCAGCGAAGTAGTAAATGAAACACTTTTATTTCTTCCCACAATAACTCACACCAACAACTAAACCGTTTAAATTCACTGTATCAGTTTCCGCTTCAATTTTTTTTAACGGTATTCACCTTTAAGTTAAACAATAGCTTTAAATGGATTTTTTTCACTTCAATACACTTTTTTATATTTGTAACGAGGACCTTTAACCTGGTACAGAATTGGGCATGACAAAATTTAAACACACATCTGGCCCAATTTGAAGTTAAATTATCAATACCAAAACAAATATGGCAACTTCACTATCACCATGAAATTTAGCGATAAACTTGCATTTAACCTTGTATCAATGTACAAATAAATTGTTAAATAAATCGTTGAAACCCAACCAAAATAAAAAACAAAAAACATTGAGATCTCAATGAACAAAAAATGTACTCTTGTGTCAACAGGTTGAGTATGAGTCAGTCTTTGGTTACTCAACCCAAGTTTGTGAATGTTTCAGTTTATTTTGAGTGCACTCAAGTTTCCTACCACCCTTTATGAGAAAGACTGTCCACCCTGGTTACAGACGATGAAGGCTGTGAGGTGAGTAGAGGAGAGGACTGAAGATGATGGGGATGATGAGTGGAGATCCAGTGAGCAGTGATGGAGGGGAATGATGAGGGGGAAACAGAAAGCAGCAGGATGAAGGCAGCTTGAGCACTCGATCCAGTTCGTAGAACAGCTCAACAAAAAAAACAGCCTTGTGCAGGGAAAATTAATAATTGTCCTTATCAAAAGTCCAATGTGTGTTGTCTCTTTCTTTCTTTTTTTATCTCTCCGAGTTACACACACTATCACACAACCTCATACTTCACATAATAACATTTCACTCACACACGCTTAATAAAATAGCTCACAAAGAATATATTCACACATTAAGCACATAATATTAACCATGTCTGCTAAATTATCTGAATTAGCTGACCAACAGGCCTAATTAGCATTTTTCCACAGTATTTACACATTTCCAAAATAAACACACCATTCGTAATATCACCATGAGCTTATCAGCTTATCCCGACTGTTTTTTTAACACAATAAATCCACAGTCTGAAGTTATAAACCTTTTTCAAGTTATCAACCAGAATGCTAATTCACCGTGTTTGCTAACAGCTAACTCACCGGGATATTCAATAGCCACGTCGTTCGACGACTTCTCTTTCCACGGTCAAAAAACTCTTCTAACGTAGCCTTGCTACTTCCTACTTTAGAGACAAGTAGTGAACTATTGTTTTGTGCTAATAACAGCTCTCTGCTGATGCTGCTAAGCTCACTCTCCATACACGTGTCTGTCGTTT
Source organism: Eutrigla gurnardus (assembly GCF_963514095.1). Lineage (NCBI taxonomy): Eukaryota > Metazoa > Chordata > Actinopteri > Perciformes > Triglidae > Eutrigla > Eutrigla gurnardus. The sequence continues at coordinate 23,776,737 of NC_139916.1, read as the reverse complement.
TTTCGGACTGGAAACACTCGTCAGTGCACCACTTCCTATCACTCAGTTACACCACTAGGTGGCAGCGGCGAGCCACCAAACCTGAAAACATAGATAATCTGAACTAGAATGGCTGTTCAGACTGCCGGGCTACAGTTAACATTATGGGCCCTAGTTTCGTGGCGCAGCGCAGGGCGGCGCAGGGTGGCGGAGCCGGCGCAAGTTTCGACCCGCGCAGCCTCAGTTTGGCAGTTTGGTGGATCGCCTGCGCCAAGATGGGTGTGGCGGCGCAGCAGGGGGAGGCGTCACAGATTCAGCTTGGCGTAGCGGAAGTTTCGTGGCAAAAAGCCTCGTCGAGACTGCGCTGAAAGCTCGCCAGCTCCAACCTGGTCTACTTTCGGCGCAAGGCGCAAGGCGTAAATAAAGTCCATTCATTCAATGCGAATCACAGCTGGCGGAGTGGAAGTTTGGCTGACTGCGCGCAGTGCGCACACGTCACCGAGACCTCACAGGCAGGTTTCCACAGTTCCAGGCACATTTAAATGCAATAAATAATCACAACAAACACTATTTAATGCAACTAGTTGAATCAACACGTGAATGTATATCTATATAGATTGTCCCGTCACATCTGACGTCAGATCAAAGGCACGCGTAAAGGAAACTCAGCCTCTCGGACCAAAACATCTCCCTCTCTCTCTCCTGTTTTTTATAATATCGGCATTGTTATTATTATGATACGCGCGCACAGCGCGTGATGCGCGTGGTGGGAGCAGCGGCGCTGCTTCTGTCATCGGGTTATCAAGTGACGGAACTTGCACTGAACCTCCCCTAACGCATTAAAGGAGAGGAGAGGAGCTCATTTGATTGGTGAAGATCTGAATCGGCTGTATTAATCCCAGTCCACGCCTCGTCTCCTCCTCTTCTCCCACTCACGCCTTCTTCTCCTCCCTCTTTCCCACTTGCGCCGGTGGGCGAGACGGGAGGTGTGCCTGCGTGAGCCTGCGCGAGCCTGCGCGAGCCTGCGCGACTTGCAAAGTCCAGGCGGACACACCCCGCGGCGCAGGTGTGCTGAAAGCTGACTGCGCCTGGTCTACGAAACTAGGGCCCTATGTATTCAAATCTAGAGTTTGGCAACACAGCCCTAGAAGGCCTTTTCACACTGGGGATGAAAATAAAAAAAACGAAAAACAAAAATGTGGAACATTTACAAGTAAATCATCACATTCAATGCTGTTCTGTGTAATACACCAAAAACGTAAGTTTCACACGGTCACACATTCATCGATTCATGAGCTGTATTTACTATTATCAACCCCACACACCGGGGACGGGCTCACTATCCTTCCATGTGAGCTAGACGTGTAGAAAAGTGAGAATCTTATTGCATTTCCTGTGAAGTGTTTATTAATGTCATACATGGCCAATATACGGTCTAATGGTTAGTTAATAATGTTAAATTCCTCTGGGGCTCCATCGTTTTCTTAAGCAAGCTCATATACCACCGTTGTTGTTAATAACATAATTAAACATAATTAAGGCTGCAGGCTTCCGAATGGTTTGAAGTGTCATTCATAAGATTGACATTTTAATAATTATTATTATTAATATTAATACATTGCCTTCAGTGTTTAGCCTTGCAAAAAAATATTTTCACCGCAGTCATAAAACAAGGCTTCTCACCATCACAAGCAAGTTAAACTACTTCCCCAGATGTTGTCTTTATAATCTTTCATTGGTTTATCAAAGTAGACACTCATTTGTGAGCCCAATATCCATATGGTCATGTGACAGTATGACATTGCAGTCGGAGAAAAGCTATTAATCTCAAAAGTCCTTATTTTATTGGTCAGCTTGGTTTTATTAGCATATAATAGTTTGCAGAATCTAACGTAACTTCAAAGTAACTACAACACTTTGGGACACAAACACCGGTTTCCTGGGTGAAAGTCATGTGTTTTTGTCTTGCCCACCTCCCCTCTATCCCACCCTGTTGATTTCAATCATTATACCACTTCCTCACGCTCACATTAATTTTCCCCAACATTCGATAATGGCACAGGAGGGTTTACATCAGATGACATTTTATGTGTCTCATGCACTAAACACTAAAGGGTGCATTATGCTGATCAGTGTTTGAACCCCTGGGAATGAGGAGGGGCTGGAACAGGGATAGAGACCAACATTTTTTAGAATGAGGCTGCAAACACTTTCATTTTTGCTGTAAAGTTTAACATTTTAACATGACGGTCTTTGGGGATTTACTAGCCATTTCAAGAATTGCAGTTTTTGTGTACCATGTACCACAAAATTTTGCTAACCTGCAACATGCATTGTGTCTTTTCGATACTAATACACTTCCAACTTCCAATGTACATTTATCTAGTTTTTAGGTTTTATAAACGCAACTTGAGTTGGGAGTGAGAACAGGGTTGACATAACACTTTGACAACAGTGCTTTCCAAATGGACCAAAATCAACCACAGTTAAAGGTTGAGTAGATGATTTCAGAAACACTTACTGTTATATTACATGAAATCCTCGTAACATACAGATCGCAGTGTAGAAAGTAAATGCTCTGACATTAAAAAAAAAACATATCATCTGTAGCCGTTTTAGGACTGTAAAAACCCTGTCCAATCAAAAAAGATGGGCCGGAGAAAATGATTGGATGGCCTGCCTGTCTGTCAATGCTTACTTAATGATTGCGTGTACTCTGGCACTCGTTCTGGGGCAGCGAAAAGAGGTCTGATTGAAGGGGCGGGACTTTTCAGATTTTTCCAAATTACCTACTCTGCCTTTAATGGTCGTCTTCAGTCTAAGTAAAAAAAAGACTTGGTTACGTTCAGGGAAATTTCCGGCGAAATCTTTTGCTGCCAGCAATGAAATACAGTTTGATAAACAAATCCTAGTATTACACCACGAGTTAGTGCTCTACCATTGTCCACAGACAGCTGTTAATTTAATAGCCCATGTATTTTTGACTGAATTGTACATGGGTCTTCTGCAAATTGCATTTAGGTATTACAAAGTATGATGCTGGGGCGTACACTGGGCACATTAAAGCAGCATGACTCTTCCTGCAAATCACTCTAGGGCAACTTGAGGTTTGCAAATGAGGAACACGTAGAGGATAATGAAGTAAATATTGGAGTTTTGGACCCACAGTGAAATCATTGAGCTTCAAGGTGTTGGCACAAGGTGTTTGTGTATTTTTATTCACTCTTTGCTTTGGATGGAACTCAAAAGATAATGGATTTGATCATGTCTGCTGTTTTGTGAAAGGTTGAGCTACTGATGCTGCACCAGAATACTCTTTTGGCGCATGCATTTAGCCAGTATTTTGGCAGAATGGTTTCTTTATCTTCTTTTTAATAATTGTCCTCCTTGGTGAAAAGCTGCAGTCTTGTGAATGATAACTGTCTTTCAGAGGCAAAGACAAAAACTGGGCTGTGATGATGGTTGGGTCGTCAAAGGAATTACTTAAACACCACAGACTGTTGTCTGAATCTCCTCTTTGACCAAAAGTCAATATTGTTTTTTAATCATGAAGGCAATCATTCCCTAATCTTGCTATGTTTTTGTCACAATATTGACCCATTATCACGTCCTAAAATCCATGCTATTGCTAACTTGTTAGCAAACTCTTTATTATGAGGGCTGAACCAAATGCTGAGACAATTTCTTTTTACATTTACAGCTTCTATTGAGGTTTTTGAATGCAGCTTCAAACCTCTGTTGACATATTTTATGACGTCCTCACCCTAACAAAAAAAAAGAGTTGTTGTTATTGAGGTTATATAAATGTAATTTCTGTACATTTACAGTTGCACCCTTCCCTTTGTATGCGGGAACAGATTTTTGAACACATTGAAAATGGCTACTTACTAACAAATATGATTGAAAAGTCTATTCTGTTAGATAAAAACATGTGAATTTTGGAAAAGATTGATTTTTGGACTTGGACGATCACACTCTGGCATTATTGGCAATGTTTGCCTCACATGAGTCGGAAACAATCCTTTGCGGCCATAACTGGAATATAATTCCAGAAACAGTATCATCCTAAAAATATTAGTGGCGCCCAATCTTTATCTGATAATGTGCATAAAAACCTAATTTAAACACAATGACTACAAATGCAAAATAAAGAAGCTGTACAGCATTCGAATGTTGCTTTCAAATTGTAGTGAATGAATGATGCTTCTTTATTTTTGAAACAGGCAGCAGATAGATCATTCATTCAGAGTCATGTTTCTGTCCGCCTTGTGAATTCAAGACCAATATTTACACTATTTAAGGTCTGCACCAACTCCAGGGGGAAATATCTGGCTCTTTAGCTTCTAAAAGCTCCACCACATCACCTGGTTGCCAGATTTGTTTGCCAAGCCTTTTCACCTAAAACTGCTGGCTGTTTATCAAAATGAAAATAACATTGTTGATGAGAGCAGTGAGACTGAAACAAAATAGTTGAGCCGCGGGCTTTAAAACCAAAACAGTGAGCTGAAAGACGGTAAAAAAGCTCTGTAGAGCTGAAGCGTCCCACAGTGTCACATTACATTTCATGCCCCGTTAATATAAAAATAGAGATTATAGCAGCTTCAATCAAGTAATGTTCTTACAGTATGTCTTCGTCATATATGTGCCATGGGGGCAAAGCACTCTCACTTTGGATTACTTAGTTATGCCGGCTTGTTTCCCTATTGGGATATCTGGTCCTCATAATGATAGAACAGCATACAGAGGGTAGGAAAATAAATAGAATGGAGAGCTGCTGGATTCCATACTTCCTGTTCATTCACCTGTTCTACAGCATGGAGGAGGAGAAAACCTCCACAGACTGCCATTGGATGTTACTGGTGGAGCAGGGACACCCAATGGCAGCTTGCGGTACTGCAACTGCCTCAGACACAAGATCCTCACATCGACGCTGATGCAGTCGTGCTGATTTATATCCTCTGTGAGGTCTTTAATGCAATCGCAAACAAAATATATAATCTATATTGACGCTATATTGACTGCTTTCATCAAACTTGTGATTACTACTGTGTGTGTGTGTGTGTGTGTGTGTGTGTGTGTGTGTGTGTGTGTGTTCAGTGTGAATACCTCTCAAAGTCTGAGCCTCTTTGACTGTTATCAGAAGACCGACTGCAGCCCCGGCTCTCTCTGTTCTCTACAGGCAGTTTCAGCCGCTTGGGATTTCGGGCAGACAGTATTGTAGCGTAGATGTCTACACACCAGGACTGAAGGTGTTTCCCTCGGGAGATAAGGGAGCTTGACGGGTGACTGCGTCGCAGGATGGCAGGGGTTTCCAGCCGGGGGAAGGCGTCTGGCTGCAAATTATTCTTCATCCATAAAGTTGAGGGTCAAAAACTGAAGTTTTCTGGACTCGCAGAGGAAGAGGGATTTAATCATTTAAATTTGAAGCCATTGTGCTCACTTCTTTTGTGCAACAACGTGACTTTAGGGAAGGGCCATCCTTATGCTGTGGGAATGAAGGACTGAGAAAATATAGGGGTGAACCACTCATAGCTAACAAAGCTGCTACCTGTAGACTCGCTAAATTTGATTGATGATTATAGTAAGCATAATTCAAATGACGCGGTGCATGCAAGTCATTGGAATTAATCCAAATGTTTTATAGTCATATACATCAAAACATGCCATAAGCACTGTGCAACATCCAGTTATATCAGTGCAGAAATGTCTAAAAACCTCAGCCATCCGTATTTGGATTTTACAGAACAGCTCCTCTCCCCATTCATTACTGTGGACTCCAGCAAGGGCATAAAAAGACAGAGTTGCTCATGATACATTCGTTGTCTCACACGGGGCACACAGGAAGGAGATTTCACTCTCTTTCCAATTCTGATGCAATGTCGTATTTATTACAAGCCTATTGCAGCCTTTTGAGAGGCTCTCTTTTTTGTTTCTTTTTAAACCCTTGAGGGAAATGAACATCTGATATGGACTGAAATGTTTCTATTTTTATAGGCACCGACAATCTGGTGTGTTGGTGTGGCGCTTTAATGTGTTAAAATGGCAATGCTCCCTATGGAAGTAGGTGTGCGCCGATACAAACAATTCCCCGGTGTTTCCCTCGTGACGGCTGTTAGATTTTCTCTTGTTTTGTACTCTTTCATCCTCCCCTCTGTGGTACGTGGTGTGCACCCCATTCTTCCGCCCTCATCTCTGTTTGTTCTGATAACGAGCGTCGAGGCGCACGCGGCCTGCCCGCATGAGGGAGCGACAGCGAGCGAAAAGAGAGAGTCAGGAGTAGAGAGAGAACACTCTGTTTTCACTGGAGACTCCTTGTGTTCCACTTTTGCCCGTAATGGCCTATTTGTGCACGGCAATCTCACTCCAACACCTCGCCTCTGATGCCTGGTTTATTTTAAACAATGCAGAGTATGCTTCCCCAGATGTAGTTGTGCGTTCATTGTTTTAATGTGTGTGCACATGCCTAGGTGTGTGTGTGTGTGTGTGTGTGTGTTTTTCCAACTATGTAGGAAGCCGACTCCCGCGCCTCTCATCCGTCAGCTCAGCGGGGTTGCTATGGGAACAACAGAGGGCCAACAGAACTAATGAAGATGCTCTGAATAGTTGCAAGGTGACCTTGGAGCCCATCTGCAGGTGAGATGTAAGAGATGCAACGTTGTCCGTCAAGTACGCAGCCGGAGCGTTATTTCAAAAGGTGGAAGTTTCTGCTGGGAGCCATTCAACCGACAGCGCTCTGTAACAAGTGTCTCTCTTTCTATACTACATACTCAACCTTCTTCAGAAGATGCTGCCGAGACGAATCCTCTCTTCGCTGGGAGCTGTTGAGGGGGAACCAGCAGATGCCTTCAAGTATTCAAATTTCTCCTTCCATTTCAAATCCGAGGCCCTTATTTTTCACACATGGGAGCACTGCAGATCACAAAAATGCTGGTATTTACACTCAGCCTTTAATCAGAGGCTGATGGAGTGGCATGGAAGCCAGGTGGAGTCTCTTTCTGGAATATAAGTGCCATTAACTGATCAAGTAAAGCAGCCGAGATGCACGACAACAGCAGCTGTACTCACTTAAGGAGGGAAACTGCTAATAAGTCTGTGTGTGCATGTAAATGTGTAAGTACTGTGAGCATGTGTGTGTGTGTGTGTGTGTGTGTGTGTGTGTGTGTGTGTGTGTGTGCTGGCAGAGGAAATGAGGACTTGAGGTCATACCTACTTTGAGAAATTCCTGTTCATTTGTTAATGTCAAGCAACAACTGATCCCACCTCCTCATTGTCTTGTTTAGACTGACCTCTGGGACCCTACGTGTGTGTGTACATGTGTGTGTGTGTGTGTGTGTGTGTGTGTGTGTGCACCCGCTGCCTCAACACCAATCAACCACAGCACCATTAACGATTGCGCTGCATTCTGTTCACCTTTCCACTTGTTTACTCGTTTCAGCGATTAGCCCGGCCCCCATCGGGCTGTAGCTCAGGGGAGCGTATCTATGTTCCCTCAGATCAGTACCTCTCTTTTGTTTTCTTATAAAGAACCCAAAATGCATTGTGTGTGTCCATAGGGTCGAACATAGGAGTGCATTTCCTTCCTCATAAAACATTTACATGTTTATGTCTTGGAGTTGTTGTATGTGTTTGCTGGCACATTGCAGCAAAGTAATGATGCTAATGTCTCTCTTCAGATATTGTCAGCACATCTCCAACAATTATGGACATTTGGATTTCAAAATGGGGGTTATTTACAGCTGCTGAGGAACATCGGGGTTAAGGGAACATAGGGCTGACCTCAAGCGTGTCACAACTTGGGAATGGGGGAATATCTTCGGGTAGGAAGGTCAGAGGGGATGTGATGAACAGAGAGGAGACGAGGGGGTGAGGGAACAAGGAGGTGAGGAAATGAGGAGATGAGAGAAGGAGGCGTGAAATCCTTTGATGGATTCTGCTCAGCATCCTGAGGATTACAGCAACATCCACGGCCACCGGTGCATCGGAAGCGAGCACTCTCAGCGTACACCCCAGAGCTTTTCCAAGTGAAATCCCCAACACTGGAAAGGAGACAGACGCTCACTTTTATAAGATGGTTTGTGGAATCTGATAAAATGTCAGGTTAGGGTCATTTATTTTATCCAGTGTTTTTGGTATTGATCAAAGTCAGAGGTGGACAGTAAAGGCCAATGTCTGGAAAATGGATACGTTTTCTTTTAAAGAAACCAAACATGTGCATCCTTAGGGTCCACCAAATCTGTCAAGAGCATTTCCTTCCACTTAATTTTTTTTTTTTTTATGTTTACATTCCTGTTTACTAGCTTGAAGTCTTTCATTATGTTTTTGCTGGCTCATTGCGACATACTGTATCTTGGCATGTTACCTTCACCTGCAGCAACCACGAAGAGTTAGTGGAATAGTGGGACACTATTGGTCAAACTGAATTGTGTCACCTGTATTTATGTCTAGATGACGCAGTTGGTGCTCTAGCCGATGCAGGTTGTAGTTGTTTAAGTCATCTGAGAGTACACCATGAACAGTAACATAAACAGTAGCAGGGATTTTAGAAATATGGAGATCATGAATCCCAATTCCCTCAGCAGAACCCCAAACAACTAAGAAGCTTTTACCAGCCAACAAACAAACTGTGAAATTTTCTTTTAAAACAGACTTAATTCCTGATTTTCCTTTGTCATATATTGATTCACTTATATGCATTCCTTCTCCCTCCATTACATGGTCGTAATGCTCTGAAAGCTTTTTCCACAGATCTTTCTCAGCTACTTTCCAGTTACGTTATTTGTTTTGGCCTTAAGACCAGCTCAGTTTTGAGTGGACAGTGAGTAGTACACCATCGACCGCCCCTCCCTTTCCAAGTGTGTCAGAGAACTACAGTGGCCCTATCCAGAGCCAATGTTTGGTTTGTCCACTGTGGTCTGCTGTAGTAACATGGCGGACTCTGTTGAGAGGACCAGCTCCTTTGTAGATATGAAGGTTCTAAGCTAACAAAACAATTCTTAGTTTCAGGTGATTTTACACAAATGAAAACACAATTATTAATATTATATTAAAATGTTACCAATAGATACCCCTAAATCCTACGCAATGGAACCTTAACATATTTAGTCCGATCTAGATACACGTAGATGATCCTGCTCATGTTAAACGGTTTGCTTCCTATTTTGCTCTTCAGTCCTGATTCATCGCCTCTTGGCAGACAATAGAACCAGATAAGCGGTCGAAGATGAAGATGAAAATAAGCTTATTGTGCAATTTAGACAGTAAAATTAAAGTAGAGCTGAAATGTAAATTCCTTCTTAACCCTTCATGACCCATCTCGTGCACCTAAATCAAAGTACAACTTTTTCTTCCTCGAAAGCAAACCATGAGGCATGCTTACATCAGCCAGTTCCAACCAATAATATCATGATATCCATCCATCAATCAATCTGCATCTTCGGCTCTGCACAGCTCGAGAAGGTTGTGAGCTAATCTTTCCACGTTTTTTCCCATCCGTCCTGTTTGACTCGGAAATACATCACATCACGTTCGCTAAATACTCTTGAAATGCCATTTTAGCTTCAATAAACAATGAAGTTGTTGCAATTCATGACCAACACTTGTTTATCAGAATAATGCTTCACACAAGGGTCAAGACACAGCAGATGCTGACCAATCAGCTCCACTTCATCAAGCTGCTTCAGTGCACCTCTGGTTGGCTTCAAAGTCGATTGGGATGAGTGATGAAGCACCTTCCTGGTTTCAGGGTCGACGAGATTATTTCCACATGCTGTGAACATACGTGAGCTTGCCTCTGATTGAGATCGGTGGTGCACGTGACGAGCAGCACGTATAACGCCAATTAAGATTCATCTCCAGCAAAACGGCCAGCGATGCCCTGTGAATTATGTTATTCTTGTAGCTGCTACACATAAGTGCTGCATCTAGTGCAGTTATATCTCATGAGGAGGAGTTCTGTTTACTTTCATTTTTTTCGGAGTCAAACTTTTGCACAGCGAACGCTGCCGGGATGAATCTGAATCACCGCCAACCTCTTCCCACAAGAGCAGGAAACTCAACTTTTATGTACCAACAGTCTGAAAATACTGTTTTATCTTCAGCAAATTTACTAGAGGCCTCGATCCCACACACGCAGCACAAATTTACAACACAAGCACAACTTGAACACCAACCAGGGAAGGTCATCAGCTTTACAGCTCCAAGTCTTCTCAGCTAGGAAGTGAGCAAGATCACATCCTGATGCATGGAGATGAGATAATCAACATCCAAAACATGTTCTAACTTTCTAAAAGCCGACAATTAAATACTCCCACATCCCGGCGCCGTTTTGCAGAGGCTTGAACTTCCATCTCAAGCTCTTTTTTTCTTCACAAACCTGTTAATGTCACTTTTCATGTGAACAAACAGACGTATGACCACTACCTTTAAGTGTTGCTGTCATTACTTGTACATCTTTTTGCCTTCAGGCTGGTTGGACAACTGGTTGGCACAGATGTTTCCAGCGCAGCCTGGTTTTAAGATGCCACATGGCTACTTATGACGCTAGCTTCATTCATGGTCATGGCTCTTCTTACATCACTCCGTCACATATGCTGTGTCCCAATTCAACGGCCGCATCCACCAGAGGATGGACGGCCTCCGAAAACAGATGGTCTGGTTTACAGAGGATTTCCTGTTTCCTGAACGCACCCTTTGCCGCTTCCGTCGCCTAGCAACCAGCTGTGGATGACAAGAAAGAGCATTGACAAGAAGATGAATGTTATACGATTAAAATGGAGCCAGAGATCATATTTTATGATTTTTATTTTCTTGGAGGATATCCTTCTCTGCCAGCACATGATATTTCATGTGTAAGTCTGTCGCATCTCCAGCTGATTCCCTCGTAGACGCCACGTTGATTAAAATCCAATCGTCACTGGTGCGCAATGAATCAGTTGGAGCCGCAAATCTGGGAAAAGAAGGACACAGTTCTTGGCTGCAATAGAGGAAGTTTTTGATATGGGACAGCCTTGTCGCAGCTGCTGTGATGCATTCGGTCTAAAAATGCAGCCTCCGAAGGATGCGGCTGCTGAATTGGGACACAGTCATAGACTTCCAAGCATAAAGATTATGTTTTTGCATTAGTTTTTGAGGGGGATCTGAATTGCAAATCACATTTGTTAGTTAGAGGTTTGTATCTTCAAGGTATCGATGCGCTCTCACAGGTTTTTAGTGTCTACTGAGGTGAGAACATCACAACAACCAACATTCAAAGTCAGCATTTCCAGCACTAAACCTGGCCCTGCTATTCTTTTATTCACTGCTTGAGCTGTATGTTGTGGAAATAGTGGATTTAAATGCTCATCCTGAATGATGACACCCTGTTAACACTGGTGAGATCACAGAATCACATGGCCACAAGAGATTCCAGGCAAGTCAAGTCAAGTCAAGAGATCTTTATTGTCCCCGGGGGGCAATGTGCAGTGCAAGTGAATGTAAATCTAGGTTTACGGTGCTGAATTTGAAATTGAGTTGCCAGCTGTTTGGATTCAGACGGGAGCAGGTTTGATTATGAGAAATTATCAGAGATTATAACTATATTCAATATTCCATGAAAATGCAAACCAATGTGTATTTATGTATAAAACATTCTGTTCTCCAGTTAGAATGATGTATTATTCTATAGGCCTGGGAGGAAGCCAGAGAACCCGGAGAGAACCCACGCTAACACGGGGAGAACATGCAAACTCCACACAGAAGGAACCCGAACCCGACCCGGGAATCGAACCCACGACCCTCTTGCTATGAGGCGACAGTGCTACCCACTACACCACCACGCAGCCCCCCTATACGTTACCATTATTGTAAAATTATTAATAAGTACAAAATATTGGACTGTAATAGCTACCAGTTGTTTTTGGATGTTGTCTTTTCTGGTGTTGTCTGTATGTTTTTAGAATACCTTCCTTAGGACGACGGATGAAATTTAGCAATTATTCTAACTCCGGCCCTTTGATATGTTAATTAATGTGCATTGTCCTAATCAAATAAATAATAATAATAATAATAGTTGCTCGTTGCCTTTTAAAAACAGCTGAAACGTCTATGATGACATCTGAAATGGGTGTAGACACCCAGGTGACTGCGGTGTAATGGAGGACATCGGGTCCCAGCATGCCGTGTCTGTCAGTCCTCGCAGGGAAAGGCAGCGCCGTCTCAATTGTCAAATGACTTTCTCGTGATCAGATTGGAACAAAAGCTGTTTGACTCAATCTTGAAGGTCATAACTGATAATATTATTCATTGTTTCATCTCTGTCTGGGACCGAACAATTACTCACTGCATATTCTAATCTCGCCATGCATCCATGTACACGTACTGGCAAACTTCAAAGAGCTCCTTTGAAAACCACCTCCGTCACAAATTACCATACAAAAATCTCCCAGCGCACAACGCCACACTACACCGAGTTTCTTCACAGACGGAGCTCTGCTGGCTGATTGAAGTGGAGCTCTCCTGAATTTCCTCAACTCGCCTCTGTGATCAAAGTGGATGAAGGCATGCAGTTAAGCAAGACGGCCCCAGAAGTGAAGCCCTGCCCGGGGCTTGCTCTGTTCTGTGCATGGGGAGAGACTTAACTGCCTTGTTCCCTTCACTTTGCCCAACATGTATTGTTTAGATCTCACACATGGCATGCTGCTCTCTCCAGCTTTAGCTTTACTGGTTGCTGGGCTGAGTGTTGTTTAATGCTGCCCGCTCTGACACATTATATGTTGTCGGCTGTTATAAATGAAGTGAATGCATTATTAGCATTGTTTAAAATGCAGACCGTGGCGGTCAGATGCATCCCTCCTGTTTCTCACAGTATTCCCATGTGAGGCATTAAATGTGACTATCAAGTTTTTCAACATTTTATAGCTTGATATTCTGCGACCACATTTTTTAAAATTATCTTTCTCATTAGCATTCAGGTACTTTTACTTTACTTAATGACGCGATGTGTCTGTTCTACAAGTTACATGACATGGCCAAAGGTATGTGGACCACTGAACATTACACTTATACAGTAATTTACCACCGAACAGCCTCCACTCTTCTGGTTTCAGATTTTGTTCTACATTTTCATTTCCAAAGGCTACAAGGAGCTACAAACTGACGCCCTACATTGTCGCTGTGTGAACATAGACTATATGAAGTGGACATAGTCATCGTGAGATCACCGATTAGTTTGAGGACTGCCATTTTGAAGCCTTGTCTTTGTCGTTTTGGACATCCCCATCTTGGTTTTTGATCCTTCTATTTTTTCCAACCAGACAAGAGTTTGGAAATTAGTGCAACTGAACACTGAACAAGACATTTTCATGCAACCAAAATGTTACATTTAACTTTCAGAAACTGAAAACTGTGAAAGTGTTCAGGTTCTTAAGAAGAAAACATGGACAACTTCCAGACCAGACAACACTGAGGTAGCGGCCTGTCAATCACAAGGTCTCACCCTAAAGCAAACCCTGCTTTATGGTCTATTTGACTCTAAATGGACCATAATTTACTAAATGATCATGTATCAAAGACTTGAAACAGGTGATTGAGACCCTAAACACTGTTTACAATGTTTACTGAGGTAATAGATGAAGTGAGAAGGGTCTTTTTCTCAGACTTCAGTCAGACTTTTCTCTGCAACCAGAGGAGTCGGGTGGCCTTTACAAAGGATGCACGTTAAGCTACCACATTGCATGAAATGCTGCAAATCAAAGTCGAGCTGGTCTCAGCGCTCTGCAGTGCCCTAATGATGTTTAAAGCAAGCAACACTTCAGCGGTGACTTGGAAGCAATGTGGCTGGCTGGCCACAGTGGGAGTGTGAACACAGCTATCATAGTATTTGCTGAAGTGATGGCAGTGATCTGCCAGGCACAGATGGATCGTTTGATTCTTGAATTCTCATCACTAAAAATAGGTAAGTTGACCGAAAGCACATTTCCTCCAAGTGAGATATTGCAATTGTTTGCGAATCCACTGCGACCCAATTTCTGCTCCTGTTGACCTGGTAGAGAACAAACCTGCAGTAGCAGCAGGCAAACCTCACACCTGGGCCAAGTACTATAAGCTGTACATTTTGCAAGTGAAAACTGCTGCCTGTAGACAGTTTGAGTTTCAGCTGAATTATAGATGGAGCAGGGAGCCCAGAGTTCTGCTCCAATGGAAACACCAGAGATAGAGAGTGACATGTCGACAAGCCAATTATGTGACTGGCCAGCCTGCCAACCATATCTCCATAGTCATCTCTATCTCAGACTTCTGAGAGCCTGAAAACACAGTGACAGCAGACCACACAGTTTCAGCGCTCTTAGAAAATAATAATGCAGTTGAAAAGGCATATTCAATGAGCTGTAAAGTACAGATGTGCATCTAGAGCAGTGTGTGTGTGTGTGTGTGTGTGAGTGTGTGTGTGTGTGTGTGAGTGTGAGAGAGAGCTAAAAGAGAGAGAGAATGATGGTGCTGTAATCAGGCTAGGTCTCAGGAGAGCAGGCAGCAGTGCTGACAGCGAGTTGGTACTCATCTTCAGAGCAGGATTTCTGGGCCACAGACCCTCTGTCTGGCTTTTAAAAAATCGCAGGAGGGGCAGAGGATGTGGAAGCACAGATGGGAAGCAAAAAAGAAAGAAAATGACCCCAGGCTGAGAAAATAAGGGGGGCTTGATTTTCTAGAGGCAATGCAGTAACACAAAAGCTGGACTGTCCATCAGACTACATCACACAGCTTAATTGACATGGTGTGGATGTGCATGGGAATGGTAGTGGCCATTACTGCCTTTCAAAGGCAGAGATCAGTGAACAAACAGCAAAAGAACACATAAACAGTGAAGTTGAGAATTTGAAGGCTCTTCCACTCTAACTTAACTCTAACTTCTTAACTCTACTCCCTAAAAAAAATGGACCAATGTACCGTTTTAATATGAAGGAGTTTTCTGTAACAATTTTTGCACATATGTTATACCTGCTGTAAACATCACATTAATATGCTGGATAAGAAACCTGAATATGCCTTTATATTGGATTTTACACCTGAATATGCCAGCTGGAATATGTATCCTGTAGACGTAGCATGCAAACACCATATATGCAGGTTTGTGATCATTTTCTGTCTGCTGTACTTCCAGGTTATCAGCAAAAGAAAAAAAATATGATGACATGATGTGAAGATTACATATTGAAAAAAAGTTGCACTCACATTGTGTCAGATTGATACTGATTGTTTGTGAAGAATGGAGATAATTTTCATATATCCTGCATAATTGTCGTGATACATGAGCATCAGAGCTATTGAACATATTCACCATAGAAACAGCCGCTGCAACACAAGGTCATCTTTAATGACATCATCTGACATCTGTGGCGTTGTTTGGCCGTATTCTTAACGTTGAGAAACGGTAAAGTCTGCAGCGTTATCACTGAGAGATCACAAGTACCAATAATATGAGATATGATTCTCTTTTTTTTTCAATGTTACATACATTTTCTCCAATGATTGCTTTCCAGTGAGTGAGCATGAACAACACCAAACCTGGCTCAACCCTTGACATGATTAAATAATTAGTGTTAAATAAATTGTATACTATTCAAACGATATATATATATATATATATATATATATATATATATTTGCATGGCAGTATGCCATCAGGACAAAACATAGCCTTGAACATCCCCATCTCCTTACAATTATGCCCTTTTTATTTAATCATAACAGACTGATAGTGTATGCTCAAATCAAGTGAAAGACGAGTAACCGCCCACTAACCCGTCTTTCATTTAATACATGAAACAGTGTCAGTGGGCTCTCCTCAACCAAATATAGGTTATCACAACACACAGATCCCTCTCTCTCCGGATTGTACCATCGCACGGATGATTTTTTTACTAGTGCGATGAAAGCCGGAGATGAATACTTCGTCCCTGACCCACATAATGGCGATATATCAGGCTCGGTAAGCGGCGCTCTGTTGTGTTACAGCCCGCTCCTCCGCTGTGCGCTCCCGGTGCGGCGGCAGCTGTTGGCGGCGCACCTTCTCCTGCCGTCTTCTTCCGCCTGGATCCGACTCCATCCCGTCTCCGACTCCATCCCGTCTCCATCTCGCCTCCAGACAGAGCAGTGGAGGGGCAAGGAGAAGCGGCACACGCCGGGAGAGGGGCGACGGAAGCCGTGGAAAGTAAGTAGCTCGAGAGGAGGGAAATGAAATGACAGGGATTCGGTCTTCTTGTGAGGCGAGTCGCTTGAGCGGTTTGACTCACGGCCGAGTTGTGAAGTAACGCTCGTACTTCAGCTAGCAGCGTTTCGTTACTCGTTACTTTCGGCTACACGGTGCACAGGAAGTTCCGAGAAAGTTACCGTTTTCCACTGTAAACTTCGGCTAGTTGTTAAGGCAAGACACAGGGAAGCTAGTGGTGTGATGCGTTTACTACAGGCTAATATTAAAACTACTCTAAAAGAAGGTGACACTTGTTTTGCTAGCTGTGGTTTTAATTAACGTTGGAGTACAGGCCTACAGTAGGCTATACGTTAGCTAACGTTAGGCTAGGGAAACCTTTATGAGGCCAGCCATTGTTTTTATGTAAAAGTTGCTGCTTAATGGTCATTAATGTTACAAATAGAAAGACAAACAGCATGCAATGAAAAATAAACATTTTTAGAGTTGTATGAGATCAATCATTTGAGGAATATTAGTGATAGGGCACCAAATAATATCATAAAGTGAGTGCAACAAGCAACAAAGCCATGGCAAAATACACTCAGTTTTAAGTTTAGTGGTGCTTTTCAAGGCAACCATTTGACCTGTCTGCAAGGTTAACACAGGTGTAATTAATACAATTAATGATGGCCCAGTTCCATTCAGGTGGGCAGGGGCCCTGGTATTGTGAATCCTGGCACACTGGAATGGCTGTGACACAAAATAGAATGAGACCATAATCAATTTTACACCTGTGTTTACCCTGCTATGACATGTCAAGATGGCTGCTGTGAAGAGGGGCCATTAGGTACAAGTAGCTCAACTAACTGTCTAATACAGGCCATCATGAACGTTCTGTTTAGTTGATGTTGCAACTGTTTTAAAGTGTTTAGGCTGTTCTTTCTGCGAAAAGGGGGTTGACAAAGTACAAGAAACAACTTTTGTAGAACACCATACAATTCAACAGCATCACAAATTTCAGCCTCCATAAATTTGAATTAACAACACCAATAAAAACTGTCTCCATAAAAGAATAATGAAATATTTATTGCAGGGCTGTTGGTCCTATAACATTTTATAGCAGGGTGCCCACAATATTGTGGGTTCCATTATCAGGATAATTGTAAATATTATCTTGACTTGAAAATGCAGTCTAGCTTAATTGCTATCATGGTAGAAAAGTGAAAAATAGAGCCTGATTAAAAAAAATAAAAAAAATACGGACTACACATTTTCTTAAATCATCTTTTATTTATGCAGTGGGACATTATGACTTGTTTTTTTTTTAAGATTATAGGATTGTTTTTCTCTAAAAAGGGTTTTCACTAAAAAATAGATGTCTTACCTGCGACCCAATTGAAAAATGGAAAGTGATACCGCTTTGTTTAAGTTACGTTGTAAGCATATTTTGATCATAATCTGACTAATATTGTGAATCATTATTTTGGACAGGATAATTGTGGCATGAACCTTTCGTCCCATGAGTTGAAGTCCTTGTCTGAATATTATTGGATTGTTTACATAATTTGCCATAGCCCAAAAGGTTTTCCCCAGCCCATGAAATGATGATTGATGATGATGGATCTATTGTTGGGGTCCTCGGGACAATGATGACAGTGAATATAAAGACCATCCAGGCCTTATGTGAAAGGTCACATAGTCAATATTCACCACACTTGTTATTCTTCAGTCATTCAAGGTTCAGACTGAGCAGAGACGTACAGAAGAAAGAATGACATTTCTTTGTCTTCCTTTCTCCCTGAGGGTGATTGTCACTCTCCCTTACTGACATACTTTTCTCCAAAGTTGGAAACTCAGCATAACTTACAATTGCATAACAAAAGAAGAGTTAGACATGCACCAAATGAATAGCAACATTAGCATTCATTTTAGCATTTCCCCCTTTTTCCAGTGTTTTTTTCCCCCCTAATTTGTCACGTTTGACACAATGGCCGGCAGCGGAAGCATGTTTAGTAAATACAGCCCGACTGATAAAGGATTTTGAAGGATGATACCGATACAAATGTTTGTTGCTTTAAAAATCTGATATTCCGATATATCGGCCGATATTTTTTTATTTCAGAAACACGTAACAAAACATTAACAGATTTCCCTAACATTAGTTATTTATGAGTCTTCACTAAAATAATATGATAATGCAGTTTAAAATGCCTAATATCGGCCGATAATATCGGCCCGCCGATATATCGGTCGGGCTCTATTAGTAAACAGTGAAGTGTTGCAGTGGTTACTTCTTTTTACTATTTCAAACTCTCAAACCAGGATTGGTGATTGTTGGAACAGTGGAAAGTCTTACTGAGATGGTTTTAATGAGTTTTATTTTGTTTTTCTGTTGCGGTTGACTGCAGTGTCTGACTGGAGTCCAGTGACTTTGAGGAGTGTCAACCTGGTATCATGTTTCCATAACTGCTGATGAGAGCTGGAGCTGATAAATACCTGACTACCAGAGTCATATGTACCGGAAATGAATGTCCATTCTAACCTTTGACTAAAAAAAATCGAGATGTTAGCATTTGTTATCTTGTGGGAAGTGGACTTTTGTGCCTTATTTCTGACCACCTGGTGAATTTAAGTGTTCACTCTCTGAGAAAATGAGTTGTTCCTTTAGCAACTGGATGTTTGGTTCTTTAGTTTGCTAGTCACTAACTTTGGCCATTTGGCATACAGTTGTATTGATAGGACTTTTTTTTGCAGTGGGATTGACAGTGGGACTGAATTTAGCTTTGAAATTGTTAAAACAAATCTATCAGATCGCAGACTATAGAGCTGGACACTTTCGCCTGAAACTAAAATATGCAATTTTTTCACTTCGCAACCAATGTATGACCTTCATTTTTTTGTCTTAAAAACAAACAAGGTATACAAAACGTTACTGTGCTCTGTTGTGTGGAGCTAACCCAATTAACACACCAAATTCCCTTCTTAAAAATGTGTCATTTTAATTTGTCACATTTAAAACTTCAGTGGATCTATTATTTTACTCCATCCATATTGGCAACATGCATAGCAAAATTTTAAAATGTTTGGAAATTTGAAATGAATTGATAATGAAAATCATGAGCGTGCTATTGTCCTGCTTTATGTGAATAGTGTCCTGAGACAACTTGTGTTGTAATACGACACTAAATTGAATTGGATTAAAAACATTTTTAGTCAATAATCTGGACATTGCAATTTTTTTTATCAGAACACTATAAATGAAGGCTGCCATCCATGAAATCATCCACATCTGAGTTGAGATAATTTACCTACTAACCTTCAACCAATGTTGTCGAAGAAGGTAATGATTACTTACCAATCAGAGGCAGGCTGGGTTTTTGCAGAAAGCAGGTGGAGAACACCATCAATGAAACTCCAACAAATAGAAGGCTGCACAACTGACAATGTCTGTGAAAGAGGTCATATGGATGAGAGGACACTTCCACTTTTCCAAATACCTCTCTTGTACACTTATGCCAAACTAAATTATGACTTGTGTGGTAACTGCATACAAAAATGAATTGGAGCACCGAGCACACAAAGGCCAAATTGCCTCCTAATACCAAACATGTACCAGAGAGCAGTAGTGAAGTGTGTGAGCTGCCACACAATGTCTAAGGAAAGCTGTTTCAAAGTTTGTGAATTGTGGACAAACTTTGAGTTAGGGATAGTTTAACTATTAGCAGCCAAGTGCAGCCAGAGAATACCCTTCCTGCCTGAAACTCATCAGTACTATTACAGTGCTCCGCACTCCGCTGCTTCCTGTGGGTTTTCAAGGTTCGTTACCATATCACTGGTTGTTGACAAGGAGTGAAGCATTTAAAAGGCAATTATTTTAAATGGAGGCATGTGCAGTGCACACTCCACATAAAACACAGTGGGGCATCACTTCCAACTAACTATACTGATATACAATGAGGGCAAAACAGCATAAGGGATCTCTCTGATTCTCTCACCATGTACCGCTAGAGGATGAATGAGGGGGAAACACTGGTGTTACTGTGTGATAATGCTCTGTGGTGTAGAGTTTTTAGTGTCATCTTCTTGACTTCACAGATATCTGAAATCATCGAGGGTTTTCTGCCTGGGATTTCAACCTGAAGGTAGACTGGTGTCATTGATTTTCTTTTAGAAGAGACTCACCTCCTCATCTCTTCACCTCCTCTCTCCATACTGATACTGTCCTTTCCACTCCCGCCTCTCCTCACTTTTCACTTTCTTCCTCCCATCTTTCTTGTTTCAATAAGCGTTGCCTTCTTCCGAACTGCACACACTCGTGAGCACCATTTTAGTCAATTGCTGTGCGTAGTGTGCGCTGTAATTTTATGTTGATGCGGTTCGATGCGGCTGCAGTATTAATGTCAGCCTGCTCATTTTCTAATAAGACAACAGGATGGGTCTCCTTCCTGTCAAAGTTAGGAGGAAGTTAAAAACTGATGTAACATACGTCTGTCAGACAGTGTTTTTGGGATGACGGCCCATCTTTCTCTGACAAGGTGAGTGACATTTTTTAAATTTTGAACTGGCAGCAGTGCTCCAAAGTTGCAGTTTGATTGACGACTGGTGGCACATACTTTATAGAATTTATTTTCAGTTCAAGACAATAATTTGCAGCACTGTGCGCTGCATTAGGACACAACTTGTGCACTCTTCACTATAAGCATACACATGTGCTATGTTCTGAGTGGTATTTTAAATTAACCATTATGAAAACCAACAAATTATAGCATTTCTCAGAGTAAATAGCAGTGGGTGAAAAATTGGTTTTATAAGGAACCAAGATTCATATCTTGAATGATTCTGAAATGATTCACAACTTTCAACAATTAATACAAAAATATATTTTTCTTCAAAAGAACCTAGATATTGCTACTGAAGGAAAGTAATCCTACACACCAGGGTGGTCTGTTGGGTTTGGCTCTGCCTCGGTTACTACTCTTGGACTTCGGTCAGGTTCAGACAGAAATATGCGGCCCAAGTTCCACTTCTATTCGGAGGTATCATACATATAATGCCTCATTTCAACTTTACGAATCCGCTGCTCTTACAGGAATAAATAGAAACGGGAAGTCCAATAAAAGTCCACTAAACATTTTAGTAAAAAGTGTTGATTTGTCAAATGTAGCTTGAATGAATAAGTGTGGATATTTAGTGCATGCATTTCAATGTATGTATTTGTGGTTAATCTAGATTATCATAATCTTGAACATCAACTCAAACTCATCAAGTGAGGCTTTCTATGAGAGATTAGTAAAAAGAATATGCTGAAAATATCATACTCATATAACTGACTCTTTCTTACAAGCAGGGACCACTCTTTCCCTTTTTGTACCGTAACAGGGAGCCAAAAGGGAATGGCTGGATTCTATGTGCAGCTAAAAAAATCACCTCAGGGTTTATGAATTCCTGGTTACTCAGCAGGTCCAAAAATAGACCTGACATGATCAGCTATAGCTAATAACAACAACAAAAAAAGTTTCTCAGGTCGGTCACTTAGTTTTGATAGTCTTAGCAGCATGATTTTACTCAACACATTGCATACTTAAGTATTAGTCTGCAGTACTAGAGCTAGCGATCTACAGGGACACATACTATTCTTGTTGCTTAACTTCATAATGTGAATGCGTATACTGTCCCAAATTGAAGGCAAGCAGCCTGGATACTGTGCATCTTTACTGCTGGTAGATAAAAGCAGGCCTCCTGCTGTCTTATTATCCACACACACACACACACACACACACACACACACACACACACACACACACACAGGTAATTATATTTCCTATAGATTCCTTTGCCCATAAGCCCACCTCCTATCCCTGAACTAACTCGCTTAAAGAAGTGACGCCAAGAAGAAAATGCCCTCACTTTGCACAAATGCTCTCACTCTGAAAGTCAGTCATTCAAATCTAAAAAAGGGTAAAGTACAGCAAACACACACACACATATACACACACACACTCACACACACACACACACACACACACTCTCACACACACATAAAAGCATGGCGCAGTGAAATAACCGTTAGGGAGTTCATTCCAATTCTGCTGACAGTAGATAGGTTTTACCATTCTCTATCACATAGTAATTACTTATAAGGCCACAGGGATTATGATGTCCCTAACTCCCCTCTGTAATAGAGCTTGTGCTCCATATAACCCTTCAGCTTAGTATCCAGTCTATATCACCCCCCTCATTTAGCTGTCCCTCCCTCTCATTATATTCTCCTCCGTGTAATATCCTCCATCCATTAACTTAGCCCACTTCTCCCACTCCTCACCGTTACTCTCCCACCCCCCTCTGCCTGTCCTCCATCTTTCCTTTCCTTACACTTCCTTCTCCACTGCTCTTTTCTCCACTCGAGCCTTCACAGTGCTGCCACACTGGATCAAGTCACTCTAATTTGACTCCTACACAGCAGTCAGTGAAAGGTAGCAGAGCCACTATCGCTTGGATAGAGGCCAGGGAGGCGGACTGTGCTTCAGGGACCAAACACACCACAGTGGAAACTGAATATACATTGTCCTTATGTAACCAAGCATGTTCTTTGTTGCAAGCACGTCATGTCCATGCATACATCAAGCATTGTTTTCTCAGCTCTGCTAATGTTTGCTTTTTCCTAAGCGCCTGCATCTATTTCTGTCTTAGCTCCATGGCTCCTGGCACAGCAACACGCCAAATGCAGCCACGTCTTCTTCTTCTGATTAGCTTCTCAACAGCTTCCAGAGTCTCTGATTTATATTCATTAAGATGTTTGTGCATCAGAGAGCGTGTGTGTGTGGTTTTTGTACATTGTTTTTCAAATGGTGGTTAAACTTTGACCTTAAGTCAGTGATCATCATGAGACTCTCACCCAGTAAGTTGATAATAATTTCTATTTAAAGTTGATATGAAATAGCTTGTGCTTACCCTCTTCCATCACTGTTAGGGTTCCCCTGCAATCCTAGTGTTTCTTCTATGTTTCCCTCCTTGTGTCTGTTGGCCATCCTCAGTTTGTCTTTATCTTTGTGTGTGTCCTGCATGGCTGACCTACTTCCTTCCTTGCCAACCTACACACCTGAAGCCATTTCCACTGATTGCCATCATCCACCTCTCCAGTATTTAAACCTAAATCCTACTCTCCACTGGTCACCATTCAGTTTTGCTTCTTCGTGTGGTAAGTTATGGCAAAATCCCCTTTACAGCCTGTACATTTAACTATATCAATCAATCAATCAATCAATCAATCAATCAAATTTGATTTGTATAGCACTTTACAATAGCCAGATGGTACCCAAAGTGCTTTACATCAGAGCAATAAAATAATACATTAAAACAATACATAAAAACACAAGAAAGTGCCACAGTGCTGCAAGAAAACACAAGAAAAGTGCTACTAGTGCTGCAGGGTGTTTGAGGCCCTCTAAAGTGCATTTAAGTAAAAACAGGCAAAATAAGTATGCCTAAGAGCAGGACTACCCTAGTCACAGTTAAATGCCAATCTAAAAAAGTGTGTCTTCAGCTTAAAAAGGCTGAGGTCAGTAATAGTACGAATGTCAGGGGGCAATCTGTTCCACAGCCTGGGAGCTGTGACAGCAAAAGAACGATCGCCCCACTGTTTGAGTCTTGACCTTGGGACTTCTAACAGGAGCTGGCCGGAAGAACGGAGGGCCCTGCCATGATCACGGACAGTTAAAATCTCTGACAGGTAGGAGGGAGCCAGGCCATTAATGGCGTAAAAAACAAACAATAAAAGTTTAAAATCAATTCTAAAACGAACTGGAAGCCAGTGGAGTGACGACAGTACAGGGGTAATGTGTTCACGCCTGGACGTGCCTGTTAAAAAGCGGGCAGCAGCGTTCTGAACAAGTTGAAGACGGGAGATTAAAGACTGGCTGATGCCGACATAAAGTGCGTTACAATAGTCCAGTCTTGAACTAATGAAAGTGTGGATCGTCTTCTCGAGGTCCTGCCGACTTAAAAAAGGCTTCACTTTGGCCAGGAGACGCAGCTGAAAAAAGCTTGTGCTAACAACAGACCTAAACTATAGATGTCAATGGTAGAATACCCCATTGAGTTTTGGACCTTGGTAGCAGACGTCCAGTGGAACAAGGAGGCATTTCGCAGAGTTTTTGTTCAGGGATTTGAAGGATGAATTAACTCTCTAGTTTTCTTAGCTAACCCGTTACCTGTTTGGATACCCGGCTTTGTGATTGCCGCCAGGAAAAGGCTACACGCACTCCTGTCGCTATCCCCAGTATGCCTGTCCACTCACCATGCCCGAGAGCCCATCAAAAGCCTCTTACTCCGCCACCCCGGCCACAAGTTCGATCTGAAGAGGATGAGCCCGTGGGCCGGGCCAAGTTAACAACTGATAGCGCCTTCGCAAGATTTGAGTGGGTTTGCCCTGTATGCTCAAAATATCAGGCTCATCAGCAGGTGTGAGGGTACTGATGCAGAATCTGTCCTACATTCAATGGGCCAAACAACGGAATACCAGGCAAGTCATTTTAACTTCATGTTAACATACTGTCCAGGCTCCAGAAACATTAAACCAGACGCTCTGTCCCGCATGCCTCTGAAGAGACCTGTCCTTCGTCTGACACCATCCTGCCATCCAGGCGAGTGGTGGCCATGCTCACCTGGGAGATCAGGCACACTGTTTAGGTGGCACAGCATCAACAACCTGACCCAGGTAGTCACACAGTTCCTGGTTTGCTTGCCATCGCAGCCTAACATGGAAGCCGATACCCGTGGGATTGTAGCTGCCTGTACCACCCAGTGCTCAGTCGACACTGTTGACTGTTTTTCCAAAGTCGTCCACTTCAAAACTGCTGCTCTTGAGACAACTAACATCCTGGTTAGCCAAGCCCTCAGAATCCATGGCAAACCCTCGTATATTGTCTCTGATCGAGGCGCCTGTTTATTTTCTCATGTTTGGAAAGCCTTTTTGTAAATCACTGGGAGCTTCAGTTAGTCTGTCCTCAAGTTTTCAACCTCAAACCAATGGACACACTGAATGCACCAACCAGGACCTGGAGTCAGCCCTTCGGTGTGTCAGCCTCAAATCCTCCTGGACATCCCATCTGGTTTGGTTGGAGTATGCACATAACTCCCTCACTCTGCTACTGGTCTCTCCTCTTTTGAGTCCCCCTAGGTTACCATCCACCCAAGTTTCCGGACCAGGAGGTTGAGGTTGCCATTCCCTCCATTCAGCATCACGTCCGCCATTGCCAGAATGTCTGGAGAGACAACCATGCTGCCTTTATTAGCACCTCTGACAACAACCAGCGCACTGCCAACCGTCATCACCATCCAGCCCCCCAGGTCGGTCTGGTGCAGAAATCTTTCTGTGACAAATGAGTCTTGCAAGCTGTCCCCCAAGTTCATCTGCCTTTTCACTATCGACAAGGTCTATGCTGTCCGTTTTCTACAATACCTGGTGGACCTGAAGGATTATGGTTCTGAGGAGCTTGCTCTTTTATCCTTGACCCTGACATGGTTTGAGAGTTTAAAAGGGCCAATCCAAACAATCCTGGAGGGTCTCCAGGAGGCGCCCATTAGAGGGGGTTGTAGAGACTGTTAGGTTTCCCCTAGTCTTCTCCTGGTCCTAGTGTTTCTTCAATGTTGTCTTTGCTCTGTTTTTGAAAAGCCTGTTTTTTGAACCTGCCTTGTCTTTTCATCTGCCAGATTTACCACCAGCCTTTAACTGTTTTCCTATTTTACAATATATGCAAAAGGGTTTATCAAAATCAATCCTTCCTGTAAAACAAAATATGAATTGTCAACATATGATATCATGACATACATCCATCCAATCCATCCATCCATAGCAAGCAATAAGGAAGACCCCACTTAAACAGAAAAGACAGGTTTTTAATAACAGCTGCACAAATAGTGCGCTTATTAATGTTCCAACTTGTTGACAAATTCCATACACAAAAAGAAATTAAGCCAGAGTCGGATCAAGCCAACGGACACCACAAGACCTGAAATAGTTTTAAGCCTACACAGAAAAAAAGAGCAACAGGTTAGCGAATATTATTGATAACAGAGTTACATCATGTTCATGACCTCAAATATGAATCGAGTGTGACTTATTTGGTGACAAGCAGACTTATTTTATTTGACAAGGCAAAAGGCAACACTGACTGTTTAATTTGGCATATCTTTTTAGCTAAACATGTGGCAGACATCTCTATAAACGCACCACTGGTGATGTTAACCTCTCAATAACCTGCTTGATATCAGGCTTTCACAATCAGAGTAGTAGAAAATGTGCAGTTCTCCACCAAGGAGTTATATCGGTTCTTATTAAATAAGTAATATCGTATCTCTTGCATATTTAGAACCAGCTCTGAGTGTGTTCGCTCCACTAGACTAGCCTGTCACAACTGCTCTCCATGCCACGTTTGTTTTTTTCCTCAGGGTCTCCCCCATCTTGCAAGCTGTGTCCTTCCTCCACCGTGATGTTGACTCGACCCATTTGCCTTTTATGGTAACAAGGGTCTACAAAGGTGCAATTTCACAGAGGCTGTTAAACATAATCAAACTTTGCAAATTTGGCATTCAGCTTTGTCAACATTCCTGACTTAACTTGAGCCATCAATTTTACATCACTTTCCCATTGGGAGAGAATGTTCTCCTTTAAGAGTTGGAGAATGGGGAGGATGAGCTAGCCATATGTATCACCCAACATCGCTTAGTTTCAGTCACTCGTTGACTGCTTTAAGGACATCAAGGTCTTGCCATGTCAGGGAGATTGATGCCCCTCTGATATTACCTGTAGGACGGCTCCAGCCTGTTCAATTATCCTCTGACCGATCATCTGTTGTTTGGAACACTAGCTAGTAGGGTTGGGTATCGTTTGAATTTGAACGATTCCGATTCCTTGTTTCGATTCCGGTTCCAAACGATTCTCGATTCCGATTCTTTTAAGAGGCAGGGTAAAAAAAGTTTAGGATATTTTAAATGAGCTAGCTAACCAATGGTCTTTCTGAATGAAATAGTCTGACCTTCTCCATCAATTTTAATTCTATGAACTTTTTACTTTTTATGAACTTTACTATGAATTTCTCACAGGACTGTTTTCAATTGCAATATTAATATCAAATCTATGAACTTGAAAATGATGTTTTAAAATATGAATACATCTTCACAGGGGTACACTTTTCTCAAGAGAGCTTTATTTTTGAAGACCTCATGAAAACACATTTACACATGTGTATGATGGTGCAGGTACTTTAACATGTTACCGTGCTCCCACTGATGGGCTAACCTGGTGCAGAATAGCAAATAAACAATAATAAACAACTTGTAAAACCTTCCTTTTGTTGCACCGACATCTTCCCCTTTGCTGCTAAGGCGAACGGAGTAGGCTCAGCACATCGCGGAGTCGTGGAGTCACCAGCCTGGCTCACGTTAGCAATCTCAGGTCGTAAATTGTCTATGAAGAAATACATGGGCTAATTTGTTAGCTGCCTCAATGTTGGCGCAAGACATATTATTTATTGATTAACTTTCTGGATACGGACTGCAATGCAGTCACTGCAGTGCCATGCTGGGGGTCAGAGCCGGACCCGGACCGAAAGCCAGAGGAAGACGCAGCGGAGGACGGTCGGCGCAGCGCGTCAAAGACGGGACACACATTTATTTCTACTCCATGAACTCGGAGGAGGTGCTTTTTCATGTTCGTCGTGCACCCTCCTATGCACGAAATAAATGTTGCATTTTGCTGAGATTTCGTTGTTTTTAGAAAAGTGAAGCCACACTTTGGACCGCCGACGCACGCTATCCATGCTCGACTCGCTCGGTTATGCAAACACTTCCGGTGGACGCTTCTTCGTTGGTGTTCAGTGGCTTCTTCTTCTCCGTCCGGCGGACTGGCAGTAATACAAACCGCGGAAACAAACTAGTGCGGGCATTTAGGTACCAGAAAAAATAATCGAAATTCAAACATCTTCGTAACGGTTCCGGAACCGGACGTTAGGAACCGGTTCCTATTTGGAACCGGATCTCAGTGCCCAACCCTACTAGCTAGTAGGAAATCCTGCACATTGAAATGGAATCAATAATAGCCTCAATTTTTAGACGCACTTACACTTTATAATCAGAAGCAAGCATGTAAGCTATCTCTCTTAAAGGAAAACACCACCGCATTTCCATACTGAACTATGTTCTGCTCTGATCTTAGACGAGGTGATACATACCTCCCTCTCCTCTGTGCGTGCACTCAATGGCTCTTGCGCGCATTCCGCGCAGCGCTAATTTGCTAGCATGTAGCTTGTCCCAGTATATTCCTTAGGATCCAAAGGGGGGTGAAGTTAGAAGCGACCAAGCACTTCCACGTTGTCCCTATTTAAATACGGTTACGTGAGTAGTTACACGACCTAAGTTTGGTTACACAAAATGAAACATGCCAATTTTTCTAAGCGGATAACAAGGATAACTATATAGTATGGCGGAATAACAACTGGAAGCACTTCGACGTCGGCGCAGTAATATCATCACTCAAAACATGACGGGAC
The DNA here is from genome assembly GCF_963514095.1 of Eutrigla gurnardus. Taxonomy (NCBI): domain Eukaryota; kingdom Metazoa; phylum Chordata; class Actinopteri; order Perciformes; family Triglidae; genus Eutrigla; species Eutrigla gurnardus. Next base: position 23,748,048 of record NC_139916.1, on the reverse strand, counting down.
TATATACCTTCTGCTTGTTTTCACAACCCTGTACGATGCACGTTATAACCATGATGTTTGATTGTTCACAAACTATCTTACTACAACCTGATGCTTCCTCAACTGTGCACAAACTACTACAGGTAGTGCAGGCGACGGCGTGCAGGTCACGTAGGTTCTATTGACGGAAGTAAGAGGGGGAGCGGAGTGATGATATTACTGCGCCGACGTCGAAGTGCTTCCAGTTGTTATTCCGCCATACTATATAGTTATCCTTGTTATCCGCTTAGAAAAATTGGCATGTTTCATTTTGTGTAACCAAACTTGGGTCGTGTAACTACTCACGTAACCGTATTTAAATAGGGACAACGTGGAAGTGCTTGGTCGCTTCTAACTTCACCCCCCTTTGGATCCTAATGAATATACTGGGACAAGCTACATGCTAGCAAATCAGCGCTGCGCGGAATGCGCGCAAGAGCCATTGAGTGCACGCACAGAGGAGAGGGAGGTATGTATCACCTCGTCTAAGATCAGAGCAGAACATAGTTCAGTATGGAAATGCGGTGGTGTTTTCCTTTAACTAATAATTAGACGTGTAGCCTTATTAACCTAAGCAATGGACAGGTGTCTAATTTGGATTGAATATTGCCTACCGTTATCAGACTATGCTGTGGTAGTCCCAATTCTTGCTGCTTTAATGGATCAGCATACTCCAATGGAGCTATAACAGCTGGTTATTGCTGACAGGTTATTCTCATCGAAACATAATTTTCAAGTGCATTGCGGAGGGCTTGACTTCTGTTTTCAGCTGTACTGTTTTCTGAGAAAAAGCTGGTCGGAAGGCATTTTGAAGTTCCCAGTCAAACGTGATGAAGTGTGCTATTAAAAACATGTAGGGGGTCATGTCCTGCTGTTGTCCTGTTGTCAGAGCATAGTTGCTTGCCTCGACCACAAGCACTTAAACTCCTTCCCGATCGTACAGGTCGGGCATGGCTTTTTGAGAGAAATGTTTTTTTCTAGGCAGCTCATATTGAGGGTCCAGCATTTTGACCATGCCATGTCTTTTGCTATGTATTTTTGACACTGCACAAATCAATAAAATGGGGAATCATGTCACGATGATACTGGCCAAAATAATTCACGATAATCATGATCATAAAAAAAAAAAAACATATACTAGAAGCCCCCTAGAGTTTGTTATTATGTGACGGATAAGACAGACCTTTCCAGAACTTCTGAATTGGACTACAAAGATAGTGTGTTCACTTTTACAGCATCTGTCAGCTGTGTGCCTACACACACAAACACACACACACACACACACAAAACCACTGAAGTACAGCCAGACCAAGCCGGAAACAGAAACAGAGTGAGTTGTTTGCCTTTTTAAAGAGAAACGCCAACTGCTCCACTACATCCTCAGCCAACAATCAGCCACAAATGATTTTGTCTCAGCTCTCATTATAGGACCTGGATCCTGAGCTGCCAGATTTAGCCTGCTAACTCACTCCATCACTACCAATACAGACACAGGAACAGCTGGGCTGGAGCCATTTCAATCTTGTGTAAAATATGCAAATGGAAGCATTCTTAGTGAGGTGGCCAGCAGAAGCAGAGGTACAACAATGCTCTAATGACAGCAGCTGGTCATTTTCCTGGTTATGGCAACATTATTATGCTGCATTGTTCTTTCTAACTGTAGAATATCTATTTGCTGATGGTGATTTATTACAGATAGCACCCGGTGTGTTTACTGTATGTGTGCACAGGAGAGATAAGATTAGCAGAGAGAGCAGCCATTGGCTGTTTGCTCTCTGGAGGCTGAGGGATGCCGTCTCCGCATCTGGCCTATTGATCCGGAGGTCAGCTGAGACTCAGAGGAGAGCCTTCTTGGTTGAGCGACTATCTGCAACCCGCAAACCTTCAGACTTTAGCTCCCTGCCCCACTCTGTTAAGGCAGCACATTCACTTAATCCTGTCTAGGCCATTAGGTCAGTTGGAGCTGGGCAGCCAGGTAACTCCGAGCTTCATCTAATCTGTGAGCCGACCAGCGGCAGGATGTCTGCAGCTGTTGCTGTAAACCAGGTGATGATTCAGTTGGCTGAGAGGAGCCGAGCTTTGGATCTGTCAGCCAGATAGCCTCAATGTGTTCACACTGGAATGTGCTGTATGTTCACATGGTGAGGAGGAGATCTCACGCCTTGAGGTAATACAGCTAAGAGGCTGTGTAAATGGCATGTTTCATAGTGTGTGAGTTTGAAGCAAAGTGGAGAAAATGAGGCCTCCTGTCCTGTAAATCCCATCCTAAAAGTAATCTACAAGTTCTCCTTCCCTTTGCCTCCATCTTTAGTGCTCCACTCCCTTTTTTGTAGTGCCCACTTTCCAGACCGTCCATTTCAACTGTATAGGCAGTTCCTGCATGAGGAAGTTTAATTTACTGTTCATCCATGGTAGTTGTCACTGCCAGTCTTTCTTCCAAAGAAGCCAGAAACACAATACATATCAGTTTGTGTGCTTTGGGGTAGCACAACCTGTCGCCTCACACCTCACAGCAACAGGGGTTCGGTTTCTTCTGTGTGGAGTTTGCCATGGTCTCCCCAAGCCTCAACGGGGTCTCTTTTTACAAAACATCACGGCTTTGTGGAACCAGAGATGTGGATACGGTGCCGCAGGCCGTGTGGCATATTCAATGAGCGCCGTAATTCTAAATAGCTTGTGGCTTCAAAACAACTGTGAAAGGTGAACTTTTGCTGGTCTTGCATATAACATGACTCTTTAACCGCAAGCAGAGATGCTGTGCATCATGTATGTGTCTTGTACGAGCTACTACCAGCTTTTTATCTTCTTCGGCTCTACATTCTCAGCTCGTTAATGCTCCAGTGGCGCGTCGCCTAGTAACACGGCTTCAAAACGTTGATGTAAACAAATGTATGTTACAGCCCGCGCATCTCCCCCCTCTCACCTCGACTGAAATGTGAACTCTGTATGCCGGCCTCGGCTTGCTCTGCAATTTGCGCACCGGCCGGCTCAGACACTGGCTCATCCGTTTACATGAACACACTATTATTTGAATCACTTGTCATTATTGCTGCTTATTACAAATGAAAGACATGTTGGATTTAGTGCTGTGACGCCGTCAGGACAGGTTGCTGATGTTTTTCAATTCCAGAACATGTGTCATAAGGACAAATGCTGGTTTTGCCTCGTACACCGAACCGGACCTGTGAAACTGGAAATCGGCCCAACCCTATTGCTAAGTACTGTGATAGACTGGTGATCTGTCCAGGGTGCTTGCTGCCTTCGCCCAGTATCAGCTGGGATAAGCTTCAGCTCCACCATGACCCTGAACACATTAAGCAGTCACCAGTAATGGATGGATGGAAGTTGAGGTGCTGCAGTTTCAACATTGTCTCCTGCCAAATAGACATGGGATACACAATATTGCTGGTTTCCTCAAGAGAGAAAGGTGTTGTGAAAACAGTGAAAAGTAATTATGTGAGGAACATAGGTTTTCTGTTCTCTCACAGGCTCCTTCAGTGGTCGATGTGAACCATTTTGCTTTTGAAGCCCTAACTCATGACCATTCACCACCATAATTTTCTCAGTGATAATGAACAATATTGATGATAATAATTGTAATAATTATACATTGTGTATAAATTTCATCACTTTCGTGGTAGAGAATTGCACTGTGCCATGACTGTCGGATCGCTTTAACCTCTCGGTTAGTCGTCAGCACGGACTCTGGTTATTAAATCAGCACAATTCCTCTGTCACACACCAAATGCCTCATGTTACTCGCACAAGTTTGACTGCAGGATCATTTGTGTTTATTTGCGTCACTCGTGCTAGACATGCCAGGGAGATGGAGGCGTACCTCCATGTAGACACCCACAATATTTCATCAATCACAGAAAATGGCTGAAATAACCACCATTGCTGCTTTGTATGAGCAACGGTGGCTCTGGCTCTTGTTTGGCTCGTCTTCATGACATGACTTAGGACTCAGCAAGACATCTCTCGTTATCGATGGGACCAATCTGTGTCTTTAGATTTAATTAAATGCATTATTTGTTTATGGATTATATTATTCTATAGTATTGTTGTTAAAGAATAAGAAGCATTTTTTGGAAAGGTTTGTTGTGTTCATGCACGTTTGTAATTCTGAGGGGTTAAAAAAAAACTAGAAGGAATATCCCAATACCAGAATTGAAATGCAAAATGCAAATACCTAAGCAGCGAATGACTAGTGGATACATATGTTAATATATTTATAGGATGTGACCAAATGAGCAATGTTAGTTTAGGCGTCATATGCATGTATCTTTTACCACTGTAACTCTGTAACTCTGTTGCGTCAGTGAACAGTGTAACAAAACACATTGAATATAAAAATGTCCCAGATAATTTACTCAGAAGGCGGCAGTGCTAAAGAAGAACTGCTGCATCTACACTTTCCTGTGTCTATCTTCACTTTGCCAAGACTTTTTCTTTCTCCTAAAGTTAAATGTGTCTGTATGGCCTCTCCTGAACTTACAAACTAGATAAGGCTCGCTTGAGCCAAAACAGTTACAGTATTGATGGTATCAGCCTCGGGGAGCTAGAGCTGCTGTTGGAGCTCTGGGGGGATGAATTTAGTATTGTTCAAACATAGCCAGTGTGAAAAGCTGTTTGTCAGATAAAACTCAGGTACCGATTTCTGCATTTTCATACACTCCAACACACACACATCCAGATAAGTGCCCATGCACCCATGCATGCACTAACAAATGTTGGCAACTTTGGTGGTGTAGTCTGTAGCTGAGGTCAGCTACAGACTGTAGCACAGATGCGCAATTTGAATAATGCAGACAATTAAATGAAATGCAAGTCAATAAATGATCCCTTGGTGAACTGCCAGCACCCACAGAGGGAGAGTACAGAGAGGGTCAGTTTAGACCAGATGAAAGCGCACCTGTTATTTTAGCTGACCTCTAAATAATGAAATAGATTACTGCACTAAAAATAACTGGTCAGGCTTATTGAAGCCTTCTCCTAAAAATAAGACCAACCTGTTAACAGACTTAAAAGCACGATTAAAGGAGATGGAGAGAAAGATGTATTTTGAAGAAAAAAAGATCAAACCATACTGCAAATTTCCCCTTTATTTCAAGTTATAATGTGGTAGTTGAAGCAGCAGCAAGAAGGATTGTGGTCGTCCTCATAATATCAAACCTCTGTGTATTTGTTAAACACAGTTTATTAAAAAAATTGCAGATTATCCTAAAAGAATGTCACGCTTGTCTTAAAGGTTGGCAAATAGTAAATAGACCTGCATTTATATAGTGCTTTTCTAGCTAACTACCTACTGAAGGCGCTTCACACTACATTCAGTCACTTTTACCTGTTCTCACACACATTCATACACTGATAGCAGAGGCACCGCCTGCACATCAGGATCTAACTCATTCACACACACACCGATGGCACAGCATCGGGGGCATTTGGGGGTTAAGTATCGCCAATCTTCTGATTGGAGGACGACTTGCTCTACCTCTGTGCCACAGCCGCCCCACTGGTTAGCCATAAGTGAGCTTGGGCTGAAATTGTTGCTAATTCGAGGCTAACCACGAAGCAAGACATGGACATTTTGGTTTGTTATTGAGGAGTTGTAGCATTTATTCACTGACAAACAAGCACTGCATCGCTACTAGAGTTGGGCCAATTTCCAGTTTCACCGGTTCGGTTGGGTGTACAGGGCTAAACAGGTTAGATTTATGCAAACCCAGTTGAACCAGCATTTTTCCTTCCATGTTCTGGAAAATGAAAAACATCAGCAACCTGTGCCGACGGCGTCACAGCACTAAATCCAACTCGTATTGCATTAATAATAAGCAGCAATAATGACGAGTGATTAATATTGTGTTTATTTATAAACGGACAGACGAAGCAGCCGCGAGTCTCTGAGGCGGCTGGTGCATAAAGTGGGGCCTCCCCGCCGCTAAGCAGGCCGAGGCCGGCAAGACAGAGATAACATTTCAGTCAAAGTGGGAGGGGGGAGATGTGCACGACGTACCTTATGGTTGGTTACTTATGTGGGTGAGGCGCCACCAGAGCATTTAACAAGCTGAGAACGTAGATCCAAAGAAGATAGAAAGCCGGTAGTTGCTCATATACGGGGCCACCGTTGTATGCAGCAATACTTTATGATGCATAGCAACTTTGCTTGCGGCTGAAGAGTCATGTAAATATGGAAGACCAGCAAATGTTCACCATTCATTGTTATTTAGAAGCCTCGAGCTAAAGGTTTTTTTTTTTTTAAACGGTGCGATTGCAGCATTTTTTTTTCTTTTACTCTGCTTTACGCGATTTTGGCGCAATCTTCTGTGTAAAATGGCCTAATGTTTCACTCGGGAGGGGCTGCTGTGGCAAGGCCGACACCTAGTGGTAAAGGTCGGTATTCCAATCTAGTCTGGTGTTTGGCTTAATATCAGACCGGTTTGAACATTTCTAATCTGGCCCAAGTAAAACTGGTATGTTGCGAACGCATACTCATCATCACAGTCTCTATCTCAATCACAAACAACAGCACTTTTTATTGGTTTGAGCTTTAAGAATGTTTCCTCTTTGTCTTTGACAGATATTTTGTATTTATGGACTCCACATTTTAGTGGTCTTCCAGCATTTTTGTCTATAACTTTCATAAAGTTGGGAGACTCACAAGAGATATATTGCAAAAAGAAAGGTCGATATTGAATCAGCAGGGGGAACATCATCCTGAATTTTAGTTTCCAAAAGGCAGGATTCTTCATTTCCCACAGTCAAGTACATCTTTTCTTAGAACCCTTCTGCCTGGTAGACACCCTCGTCTTTTAAACTCGACACCACCCACACAGGCTCTGTTATACATTTGTAGTCTAGTGATTTTTTCTTCTTCTAATTTTTGAAATGAGTTGATCACAGCTACATGCACTGAGTGTCAGTGATTGTGCTTCGTCACAGTTTCAGCTTATCGACATCGGAGTGTTCAGACTGTAGGCACATCTTGGTTTCCGATTCTGTCACCATAACATACCAGCTTGATGTGAGTGATCACATGAGACTTGTGTTTCCATGCATCTTGTCACTATCTGCATTGGTTACTGTGGTAACGGCCTAGATGTGTATTTATGCTAACTGATAGAGTGATTTTCCAACATAGAGTCAAAATAACAAGCTGCCGCCTCGATGGAAACGTGTCCTGTCAGTGAACATCACATAGCACCGAAGATCTCCTCTAAAACAGACATCAGTCTCTTCATCAGTGACATCAGTGAGTGTGTGTTACTGTCTGTGACGTTGCCGTCTATGTCCCTGTGTGGCAGACTAAAATGCGTAACGCATGTAAATGTAACCAGCAGAAATATGAGCTCACTGACATTCAGGTGAAAAAACATTTCAACCGACAATCAACTGTTGCATATCTACTGCACTACTTCATCCATCCATCCATCGTACCGCTTATCCTGGGTCGCAGGGGGCCGATCCCAGCTGTCATTGGGCGTACACCCTGGACAGGTAACCAGTCTATCACAGAGCCAACATGTAGAGACAGACAACCATTCATGCTCACATTCACACCTACGAGCAATTTAGAGTCATCAATGAACCTATCCCCATCCTGCATGTCTTTGGACTGTGGGAGGAAGCCGGAGAACCCGGAGAGAACCCACGCTAACACGGGGAGAACATGCAAACTCCACATAGAAGGAACCCGACCCAGGAAGCCCCAACTGCACTATCTTAATAACTCAAAATATAAAGTGACTAAAATTGGCAACCAAATTGTTTCGCCAATCAAAACGGTATGTCTGGTTTCCTTTAGCAGTAACTGTTGAAGACTTGTATCCTTTGATTCATGCGTCACAATCAGATAGCCACTCATCAACTGCTATGGCACGTTTACATTTACACAGGGCTCCCTCTGGTGCCACAAATGTGCTTTATACAGCAAACAGACTATGATGAAGATCCATCCAGCTTCTCCTCCAGCTTATCCATCACAAAACAATTGACGCCAGTTTGTATAATTTGAAATGCAGTAGGTTTACCTTATAATGCTACCAGTTGAAGTAATTCAATTACATTTTAACAAAAGGAACATTTATTTGTGAAAATAACGTCATGAAAAATGAATATTATCTGATTACCTAATGTGAGTCTGTCCTGGGGAAGACAAATGCTCTCTTCCTTCCAGGTCAGATTAATAAGAGATTATCTCACATGCAGCGCGGTTGGATCCAGTTTAGTCACCTCAAATATTCCAATTTGTTGTATCAAATGTTATTGCTGGGTGGATTTGTGCCTTTGCTTCAGGTTAGCTTTTGTAATCTCACTATTTGCATATTGATGCGATGAGTTCCTCCCACACCACAACCTGCTTATCATAAATGATGCTTATTGTCATTCAAACTTGGATGGAAGACACTAATCAATGGTAATGACATGAAATCAACATGCACTTCATTATGCATCACTTAATGAATGAAGCTTTCTATGACTTTACATTTAGAGTCGGTCCCTGCACGGAGGATGCTGAGGGAGAGCAACTATGCAACCTAATTAAAAGTTTCAAGTTCGAGGCATGCTGATTGTAAATGACTTCGGATGATGCTGGTGGGCTTACTGTTGATCTCAAGCTGTTCAAGCAGTTAATTTGAAAAGGGGAGAGAGGGGGGGGGGGGGGGTGGCGTGGCGAACCAAATCGGTTACAGATTGCAATTAATGCACCCTGTGAGCCGGGGCGGGAGGAAACTACCACGCCTCGTTAGCGAGCGCACGCCTGCCACGGTCATCGGAAAGCGAACGCTTTTTATTTGTTTTTTATCCTTTTTCATGAGCCGTTATTAACAGCAAACCAAGCGATAAGCAATCATGTGCACAAGAGATGGAAAGAAAAACAACAAAAGCGGCACCTCTTGGGGAAAAGCCTAACTGTTGCCATGGCAACCTCTCCGCGCATACTAAAACAGGGGAGATTCTATTTTGAAGGGCTGTCCTCTCTTTATATTCACACTCCATCCTTTATTCCTCCGTCTGTGAGATGATCAAAGGTACGACAGGTAGATGTGGCAGTAAAACGGAGGGAGACGGACAGAGACGGGGAGAAAACGGGGGAAGGGGTGGAGGTTGGGAAGAGAAGCTTCGAAAACAAAGCTGTGTTAAATCCCCCCCTGTAGAATTACTTCTCCAAATCTCCTCCCTGTGACCTCCTCAAAACACACCTGACTGGTAGTCATGACTAGTGATTTCCCTCCCTGTATGACACGTATTGTGGTGATACAGGGTGCATTTAAGGTAATGTAGTCTGTGATGTAGTAAGAATTCGGTCTGTAGCGCATCGTGGGTTCATTCTGGATGCTTCCTCCCACGTCAGTGACACACTTCCTCCCCCGTTCCTCGCTGGAAACCGTACGCAGGCAGGAGAAGTGAGTTACACGCAGGAAACAGAACGCTCCAGAGGGATGACACAGGAAAAAAACAAGAGCGGCGCCCAACATCACAAGGACAAGGAAGGAAACTTAAAGATGAGAGACGCTGTGTCAGTTCGGTTCCACTAGACTGCAGCAGCTACTATTCTACAGCAGAGCGTGGAGGAGGAGGATGTTTTGATTCTCAGTTACACACGGCGAAAGTGATAAAAGTGTTAAAGGGAAAGGTGGGTAAAGTGAAACTTGTAGTCACTGATAATCGCACTGCAAAAGTATTTTCTGGCATATAATGTATGACAAGACTTAACTCAGCAATAAGCATTATTCTTTAAATTAGAAGATGGGACCTTGTAGCGGCTCCAAGGATGAATAATTCATTTTAATGAGACACGTTGGCACTCTGTGATATTGGTACAGTAGAAGTTTAAAATAGCATATCATAGAATTCTTGAGCCACATCAAGACAAGGGTGGAATATTTTTTTACTTTTGTACATAGTTGTCTGTTGTTGAGACTGTGTGTTGAAACATTCAGATTCCATTTTATTTTTTCTTTTGAATTTAACTTGTTATTATGTATCACTACATGTTTATGTTATGTATCACTACACTATGTTTTATGCAAATAGCCCGTGTTGTGCTGAAATATTATGCCAATTACTTGCTTGTGCTTTACAGTGCTGAAAAACTAAAACTGGACTTGAGTAAATCTACTTGGTCAGAGCCCGACCGATATATCGGCGGGCCGATATTATCGGCCGATATTAGGCATTTTCCAAACTATCGGTATCTACCGGCATTTATAATGGCCGATAAATGAATACCAAACACCCTCATAGAACTTGAGGGTGTTTCAGAATTTGTCTCCAGTCTTGTTCAAAGTTATATTTATGAAGCTTACCAAGTCTTTTAATACTGGTAACTTTGTGTTTGGTTGTTGTTGTTGTGTTTTTGTTCAAAGGACTTTAAGTTTTATATCTTAAGTTTGTATTTTTATACATTTTATTTATCAGAACTTTAATATATTTTGATGTTCCTCCGTTCTGTTGTGACAATAAAATCAACAAGTTTATTTTTAACTGCATTATCATATTATTTTTGTTAAGACTCATAAATTACTACAAATAACTAATGTTAGGGAAATCTGTTAATGTTTTGTTACGCGTTTCTGAAATAAAAAAATAAAAAATAATAATTTTAAATCAACAAACATTTGTATCGGGCTCTCACCTGAAATATCCTAATCTTTGCTTTGGATGTTACTGAGTGTGAACATCTCGGAGGCTGCTGTAAATGTCCACTCTTGTAACTCACCAGAAAAACACTGGTCTTTGTCGAAGCTCTGAAAAATGTATTCTTTTTTGCATGCTCTGCATAATTGCCCTGCTGAATCTATTTTCTCCTCACATCTCCTCCCTCCAGGGCCCTGCATGAGAAGGAGGACCATCCCCAGTAGAGTTCAGCCTGGCCTTTCACTGATCCCACACTCCTACAGCTCACCTCCGCTTCACCTTTCCAATAAAGAACCTCCCCCTCACCCTGGGATCCTGACTGCAGTCTCTCCGGTCTCCCACATCTCTGTCTTCTCAGCTCCCCTGGAACAATCCACCCCCAAAAGTTTCCTGATTCTGGCCTCCTCCCTTGTCTCTCCCTGCCTCAGTGAGTCTCCCCCAGAGTGTTAAGGGCATGGCGGTACCTTCAGCCCACGAGTTTCACTGGCAGAGTCTGGCACGACTGCCCAGCGGACGCGTTTACCACAGTCTGTCTGAGGTGGGGGGGCAGATGTACATGCTAGGGGGCTGTGACGCTGCAGGAAGACCCTGTCCGGCTCTGGAGCTCTACTCCCCCGAGGTAAACGGATGCATTCTGGACACATTTGATGTTTCATTTTGTCCTGATGACTGACAAGAGTTCTGTTACTAGCTACGTCAGAGCAGCAATTATTTCTTCAAAAGATTTTTGCACAGATTTGAGTGTTTGGTGCTTTTTTATGTTAAGTTTGATAGTCTTTAGCACTTTGGCTTAGGCTGATTCCAGGTAAGTGGAGCCCTCTTCTTGTAAAATATGACTAAAATTGCAACAACAACAACATTAATTAATATGTTTACAAAGGGCTAAAAACCACAACGAAACATCTAAATTACTGAATACACTGGCGGGGAAATAAAGATGTGATATAAATATAAAAAACATAATTTCCCTGATAAATCAGCAGCAAAGTACCATCTGTACAGTAGCGGCATTTCAATTTCCACTGTGCAAATTTAGATATTACATGCAAGCCCCCTGGAGACAACAAATCAAAGACAACAACAAATCAATTGATTTAAATGGAAAATAAACTAACTACTATAATAATAAACTAATAAACTAACTATATATCAAGCAAATCCCAGCACTGGATCCACCAATAAGAACAGGACAGATAAAACCTAGGAGAAGTTCAAGCTCAAACACATTTACAAATCTTTGGCTTGTCTGTAACTGCCCGAGTGCAACTGCTTGTTTCTGTGTTGGCAGGAGGACCGCTGGATGAGCTTGCCTCCCATGCCCACCCCTCGAGCTGGAGCAGCTGTGGCAGTGCTGGGAAAACAAATCCTGGTGGTGGGAGGAGTGGGAGACGACCAGAGCCCCCTGAAGGTTGTGGAGATGTACAACACAGAGGAAGGGAGGTGGAGGAAGAGGAGCGCTCTGCGGGAAGCTTTGATGGGTTTATCCATCACTGTGAAAGGTACGGACTGTATCAGAATAAACAGGGTGAGAGAATGTGATAGTACTGCAACAACTCCGGGTTTATGAGTTGTGTGATTGCACCCATGTACCATTAAACTTTTTGCAATTACAACTCTAAAAATGCCTCCGGGTGACTTGACTACTTGTTGGATTTCATCTTTATAGCTTAAAATTGCAGTTAATGTTCTATTAAATATGTTTTCATCAACAAGCACCTGATCAGTGTTAGGATAACACACTGCATGAACAACACTTCAAACAAGAACTGGCTTTAATTGTAACCAATAAGTCTATGGTACGTTTTCCCTTTTGAGGTCGATGGTGCAGTTTTTGGGCCGTGACGATCACATTTATGCTCCCATTTTAGGGTTAGATAGTCGACAGAAATAAACAGACGGCATCTCTTCAGCCTTGGATGAATATGTGCTCAGCATAGCGGTGCATCTGTCAGTGTCTGCTGGAACACAGATAAATGCTGTACACACAGAATTATTGCCCCAATTTAGGCGACTCTCTCCATCTCCCTGACCAATCTTCAATCCACATCCATTGGCTTGCAGTTTCATCCCTAAACTCATCTTCTCAGCTGATAAAGAGACAAATAGTCTGACAAAAATAATCAATAGGAACAAATTAAAACAAATATGGTATTTTTGAATGGCTAGTCAGTCACCGATTTGATTATTGACATTTGTAGAATCATTACTTTCCAGATATTAGATAATGAGCTTCAGGTAATGAGCTTTACAATGTGTTTGGGAAACTTTTTTTTACCTTTTTGAAGGAAATGTGTGTCATTTCTTTAGAAAACCCTGTAGACTGTGTTCCCTCTCATCCTCTGCATTCTTCATGCTGTATTTTGCTCGTGTCAACAGCCTCACCCACGTCCATTCTTGTGCTAGAGGTGGCATGCCAAAGTGCCAGACGTGGACTCTTGCGTTTTATTATTCCGCTGCTGCTCTCCCTGTCCTCCCCATGTCTGCCACAGTCTCTTGCTTCGTCACGAACCTCTCTGCCAACTCTCTAGCTCTGCAGATTTTTAGCACTTCATAAAATAAAGTGTCAACGAGGTGTTTCCATCTGCTGGGATCATACTTTCACAAGCTGATTATTGTTGAGCTGGTTGTTATTGTTTGACTCATCTTAGCAGATATTTACTTTAATTAAATAAATAAAATCCATAGGGTGTTTATTAATATGGACAACATGCAGCTTCAAAAAAGTGAAGCCAGAGCATCTCGATCTCCCCCTGGTGGCTGGCTGCAGTATAGGTCATAAAGCCCACCCCCTCAATGTTAGCAGATGGGACATGGGCCAAACAAAAGCATCATCAGTGTATGAATGTGTGTGAATGGGTGAATGTAGACAAGTAATGTAAAGTGCCTTGAGTGGTCGCATAGACTAGAAAAGCGCTCTAGAAATGCAGGCCATTAACATAGCGTCTATGATCAAATCCATGCATTGGATGAATATTGTGGCCTACTTGGATGAAGACTCTATCTCTGCTTGTGTGTGTAGACGGCCGGGCTCTGGCTGTGGGTGGAATGGGTGCTGACCTGCTCCCTCGTAGCATCCTGCAGCAGTATGACCTTCGAAAGGACGTGTGGGCGCTACTTCCTCCCATGCCGACTCCACGCTACGATGCCAACACACACCTCCTGGCCAACAAGCTCTACGTGGCAGGTACAAGCACAGTGTGGGTGTGTTTACACGACAGAAGCCTCACAGAGTGTCAGAAACGGATCTCAGTATGCAATTTGTAACATCTATATAATTATAATTCTAAGTATTCTTTTGTAGGGGGCCGCCAGTGTAAGCGACCAGTGAAGGCCTTTGAGGTGTATGACGCAGAGACGCGTTCTTGGACTATGCTACCCATCATGCCTTGTAAACGTTCGTATGGGGGCGTGGTATGGGACATAACTGGGAGGTTATGTCTGCTTGGAGGACTGCGGCAGGGGGGAGGACACCAGAGCTCCAAGTTCACCAAGAACGTCAACATTTTTGACACCAACCAAGGTAAAATAACACATTTTCCTTTATTGACTTCACTCCATTCTTTGTTTTAGTCATTTGATAATAGTTCTGTACTTTGGTTCTAAATTTAATAAAGCGTGCCACTCCTCTCCCTTTGATCCATAATCCATGAACTTCCTCCGAACTGTCAACATCGAAAGATGCCAAATATGTCAGAATGAATTGTACATAAATGCGCATCTCGACTTATTTCATTTAATATCAGCTGTGACTTCAGTGAAGAGTTGGAATGTTGACAAAATATCAAGAAAGGATGAGGACTTTGAAAGCATTTATACATAATACTGCTATTTATGCAGCCCTGTATCCAAAACTATATATTATCAGTTTTGTTGGCTTTTTGGACAGGTGTCACTTGTACAATCTAGAGGAGGGTTTTAAATAGGGATGTCCCGATCCAGCTTTTTGCACTTCCGATCCGATACCGATATTGTAGCTTTTAGTATCGGCCGATACCGATACCGGCCGATCCAAGCACGTATTAAAGATTAAAGATGCCGGTTGATGGAAATGATCCAAAATTAGGGGCTGGAAAAATATGGCTGGAAAATGATGAGCATCACATTAATAGCTACAGATATTGTAAAACACTACAACGACATGAGTGCATATATTGTCTTATTTTATCAAGTAAAATATAAGTTATAGGTTTACTCAACAGCCTAATAGTTCATAGAAATTCAGGTAGAAATAGGTTAACTCAGAGTTCCACAGCTTATCAAAAACAATCCTCCCCCACAGACGTCATCACGTCCTAATACTACACACACAATATGGCTTGATGCTGTTTTGAAGGAGTGCATATATTTATCGACAACACTCGACCTGCATCAGCGCATGTGCGCACGAGCGGATCTGTGCGAGCAGCAGCGCGGAAGCCGGTCCGGTTCCGGTACCAGTCCGGTTCTGCTCACACCACGAGTCTGAAGAGTGCAACAGCTTATCAAAATACAGTGTCAACTTTCCGTGTTTTCAAAGTAGAAAGCGACATCGTGGTGGTTTAACGAGGCGGAGCGGCATCAGAACAACATCAAGCGCTTAAAGTACACGAAGAAGAACGTAGCGGGAGCGCGCGGCGAGGATTGTTGTGTCTGCGCGTCTTGCGGAGCAAGTCTACTGTGCTGCGCGGAGGCGCTCCTAATGTAAATGTTTATTGATTTATGAATGAATTGATAGGTGGCTTATTTTTGGCATATTGATTGTATGGCCTGTACAATGGTAGGGGAAACACTGGACATGCACACAAGTCCGTCTTGTTGTTGTTTAGTGGATGCTGGACATGTCGCGAGGTGTGCGCTAGGTGTGCTGGAAAACGCGGACCGGATTTTGGGGAAAACGGGGGAAAAAAACTGGAATGGATTACCTACATCGGTGCGCTGGAAAACACGGACCGGAGTTTTGAAAAAAAAAAACTGGATCGGGAGTCCGGATCGGGATTTTCCTGTGCAGGCCGATCCGATATCGATATGCATTTTTTGCTAATATCGGCGGCCGATCCGATCCAAATATCGGATCGGGACATCCCTTGTTTTAAAGGAATAGTTGTACAGTTTGGTAAATATGAATATTTTCTTCCTTGTAGAGGAGGATATCAGTCTACTGCAGTGCCCCTTGCCAGATACGGTTGGCTCGGACAGATTTTGGTTTAGTTAACAAACCTGGCATCCCCTCTGTGTGCTCAGTCACTGTGCCTGGCTGTTGTTCGCCAAGACAGTTTGCTACTTCTCACACAAGTAAAATGAATGACATGGCTCTGCTGTGTCTGTCTCACAGTCCTGGGACTGAAGTCCTGAAAGAGTTTAAGTACCATACCATAGTCAGCGGCAGCATGCGCCAATGTTTACGGTGGATGTGTCACTATGGCTCTCCTATGTGTCTCAGGTGAAGTTGCTGGGTCCCGTATGGTTGGGACAGATCCTTTTACGAGGGTCAGTGTGGAGGCAAAGCCAGCTTTGTTACTGAAGCTGTCCGATGTGAAGTGGTTAGCACACACATACAAGCTAACATGAACCGTATCCAGCACATAGTCATTAAAAATGAAACGCAACCACTGTCTCTTCTGTTCTTCTGTAGCTGGGACAGAATATAAGCACTTATGTTGATTTGTACAACCAACAACAGAGCAATTTGCGTGTCTAGCTTTGCGTGTCTAGCTCACAACAGGACACACCGAACTTCACCTCGGTGATGAACGCCCCCTCTCGGATATCTCCTATCATTGCGCAGAGGAGTTTGTATACCCCTTACTTATGTAACGATGGGAGCTGTATCTGAACAGCCTGTAGGAGCACCGTTGTACCAGTTGGGGGGCTGCAGAGACCATGCAGGAGTCGCTTGTTTTCCTCATCCTTGGAGTTGACAGGCTCAGGGAGGACCAGTTAATAGGTGTAGAGACCAGAGAAAATGTGTTTTTCATAATATGGGACCTTTAAAAAGGACGCCAAAATAGTTACATTATGATGTTGATTTTATGGTGTGTTAGGTGTGTCAGCAAGACAACTAGCAAACAACTCATAAAGTGCTTGTTGAATGGAGCTCGGATAGGCACATCCGACAAGCAGCTCTCAGCATAGCATAAGCTATGCTAAGCTATGCTAACGTTGTAGCTCAAAATAACGTCATCTAGGCATACGGCATCAACTTTGTGCCATAGACGGTCTAGTTGATACACATCCATTTATACAAGTAGTTTCATCTGGTCTATGTCCTAATATGAGGTACTATTGCAGAGCTCTGGTTGACCACAGATTTCTCATTCAGCAACATCAGGACGTCAGTGACAACAGGAGGAGAATTCCAATGCTGGCTTTCGCCAGTTGAAATATTTTAATAACACCTCATTCGTATCTCTATATTGACTTTGTATGCAATCGCACCTCGCAAAAAACTTCCCGATGATTTTGGTGTGAACACAGCATTAGCACTGCTGCTGTTGTTTACTGTAAGTACTGTTAGCTGTGAGCCGCTGGCTCAGCCGTCATGTTGAGAGCCGCTTGCAGCCAATAGATTTACACAAAATGTTGTATTGAGCAAATTATTGAGTAATTTAACACAAACATTAGATATTTTGGGGTATCGGTTAATGTCTCATTGTCTCCTTCATCTTGTTCACCGTCGGACAAAGCACCAGTTAACATCAAGCACAGCATGGAGAGAAACGGTTTTCTACTCAAACAGCCTCGTTCCTCCCTTAATTCTGCGCACACACTCTGAGTCCCACAACACAAACGTGAAATTAATTATCCCCCAATCCAGCACCCCCAGAGTCACAGGCGAGACACCCTAGAGTAACAGGTGAACAAATTGAAGAGGGACCGGAAGGAGAAATGGGAGAGCAAGAATCGATAAGTCATTTAGACAGCAGGATTTACGGTCACACATCGGGATTGGCCAAATAAAGCAGAACGTGGGAGTGATAACGTTAATGTATGATAATGGGGAGAAAGTTTGCCTTGTGTGTGATAGATAGAGGAAGGAAGAACAAAAGGAAAAGGGCCTTCCAACAGACACAAACAGGAGCGTCCGCGTGCATGTACTGATGCATATCCACACGCACGTGCACACACATACAGGGAAGCCAGCCGTACCCCGTTTCTCCAATCTAATTTAGGTGGAGATGAGATGGGAGATGAGCTGCGGAGGGAGGGCTGGGGATGAGGAGCGCTTTAAATTACAAGATCCAGAAACAGATTGCTTTATTATCCATCTGCAGCAATATCTCTCCTCACACACACACGGTCATGCAATCTGCTGTCACACAGTGATATTCTATTACTGTTCCATTCCATATCGCCAGCATTAAGACACACTCGCCTGTTAGGTGATGATTCAGCGATGTGGGCAAGCTGCAACAAGTAAGACCGAAAACACAAAGACTGGAGCTGTGAAAGAAAATGAACACAAAAAGTGAAATTGTTCAAAGGGTACATTCATCGGAACGACAAAAAAAGAAAAGAAATTCTCATTTTCCTGGTATCCGGCCATACAGATAGTTGGATTTATTTGCCCATGTTCTGAAGTATCCGTCTGCCTCCACCACAATACACTGGCTTCAGTGTGCACCACAAACAAATTCTATTCACCTCTATTATATTGTGGCAGAGTTAGTAATATCAGAGCGGAATATTGAAAAAGTTGGACAAATAAATTGCACCATTGCTGGGAACTGTCTGATACCACCACAGCAGATTTTCCAGGGGCCAGGATCAGGATACTGTTTTAAGAATTCAGGACTCTTACACAATGCAAGGCAAATTTTCATCTTGCATTACTCGCTCAAATTTGACTGCAGGATCTTTTGTCTCTCTCTTGTGTGTCAAACGTGACTTAAGTGAATTAACAACAAGGTTTCATCGAACATGGCTGGAAAAAAATACTATTGCTGCTTTTTACATGTCCTGGATGTCCCAGATACACTGGGAAGGCAACAACTGTTGTGTCTGGGGTTCATTAATAATTCAGCTGCTAACTGTCCCATGCAGGTGAAGTGGGGACGGCCTGTTTTACTCCAGCGCGTGGTGGTAAATGATGGATATGACCTGTTTATGAATGAGGTTTATGAGGTTATTGTCGCAACATCACCATTGTATGCAAGGAACTAAGCCTGTCAGTTAACAGCTAGTGATCAACAAGGGTCGGCTATCGCTAATGTGTGCACAATATAAATGTGCACAAATGAAAATTTTTTACTTTTGCGTTTTCAGTATTCCTTAATTTTCATCCTGACTTCAATAATAACAAAAACAAAATAAAAAAAGTTGCCTAATTAAAATTAGTGGGCTAGCTGCCTTTTTATTTCTCTCAAAAATGAATTGTACACAAAATAACTGAATCTTTTGTTGGACATGCTGTTTGAGTCATTGAAATTAAAAGGCATCGATACATTACCACCTCATTTCACTACAAAATCCTTAATAAGCTCGCTGGGAGCCCGAAAGTCTCGTACATGCTGTTGGATATAGCTGTGTCATTTTTAGTAACTATAACAATATGAAATGTGTTTTCTTTCTGTCTGTTAAAAGAACGTTGGAAGATAGTGAATACTACACACGGTCGAGTCTTCCATCATGAAGGTTTTTATTCTTCAGCTCGACATAGCGCTGCATTTTGTTATCATTTAATGAAAGTGATGTTGTGTGACTCACGTCATGAGGTGCATTCAGTGTAAAATTAACAACAAAACATTTCCAAGTTAAATTATGAAAAACAAATCCAGCTATATACTGACGATGCTTATATGTATGTAATTAAATGCAGAGTAATCGGATTAATTGATTTAACTGAGTTTGATCAGATTTGAGATATTTGAGTCGTTTTGTGCTTCTTTTAAAAACAATTTAGATAACGTAAATCACAGTATCTTGATATATGATTTAATCATTAAACGTTTCCATTGGAAAAAAGACACATTATCATATTGAATCTTCGCTCAGCCCTAAACCGACCCTTTGAAGTCGCTTTTCTTTTATCAATAAATGAAATTATGAATTCTACCAAATTGCTGCATCTATTAAATAATACAGAAACATCAGAAGTTTCTCTAAGGCATGAAGAACTCAGGCAACAGTAAGCAGAAACAGCAAATGATGCAGTCCCCCTGCGGCCAACTAGTAACAAATGTATTCCCACGTTGTGATTTATGTCCTGCTTCAAAACTACCCAAATATACTTCAAAGCAGACGAAATCAAGCAGAAATGAGAATAGGGAAAATGTGCCCTTTTTGTCGGCCTTGGCTGTGGGCTAATGTGCAATTATTGAAAATGCCACAATACAATGAAGGGATTCTGCCCAAAAGGATCATCTTGGTGGTCAGCAGTCTGAATCCATCAAAGACAGAGAAGCACTCACCATCCTTTTCTACTTTTAATCATGACGGACAATTACAGAGGAGAGCCATGGACGGAATGGCTACCACACAGACTACAAAGGCCAGTCTTCAGAGGATCGCCTCATCTCCCTCATTCTGTTGTCAATCTCCCTCTCTCTCTGTCTCTCTGTCTCTATTCTCCATCTCTTTATTCTCCCCTGCCATCTCCCTCCAGATGAGAATTATGCATGCTGCTGTTTTCGCTGCATCCTACAAAGAAAACCTTGGCGCAAAGACTTGTGTAATCCCTCCAAAGCCAATAGGAATAAAGCTTGCGGTTGCAACTCAGTCTCAGAGGATTGGTCCGTAAGTCCGTAGTGTGATGTGTTGACACAACTGTAATTTAAAGATGAAAATCCAGCCAGTAACACTGTCAGCACTGTTTAAAAGAGGAATTACTAGTGCTGTAGCTTGCATTCTCCGGTCACTTTGTGTTGTTTTTCCATTGGTTGATGAATGGAAAAACATCACAGTGGGTTTCCAGTATCTAGTAGGAAGTAAAATAGAAGAAAGAATATTATGTTCCTCACAGTTGTGGCTCAATATTTACCGACTACAAATGCCATTTATGCAGCTGCCCAAACCAACTAACAAAGCTAGCCTGCTAATTTACATGCATACACACAGTACGGCCATACGGCCCACAATCGCCTGACAACCAGACACTGGCTTCCTGTTTGCATACTTGATGGCTTTGTTATTGGGCGGTGCTACAGGTGTTTCCCTGCACCTGAAGTTCTTTACAAGCTTAGACATTCAGTTTTAATAGAACCCAATTTAGTAAATCACCAGTTTGAAAAGCTAAATAACAACTCTTGACCATGTGGATAGCCAATTAATTCTACTAATGATACCAGATTGTTGGTACAATACTTGCATTCTTAAAGGATGTTTAATACGCATCCTCTATTTATTTAACAAACAAAATCAGTATTCAGTGGCAACTTTCAATGTATTTTGGTGTGCAGACGGTGTGCTACAGACACATTTTGATCAGTCCGACTTCATTCTTGACCACAAAGTAACCGCTGGTATTCCTTGAACACGTTTGATGTTACATACCAGTGTAAACTATCTGCTAGGAGGATTTTCCTCTGGGGAGAGAACAGAGCAGGGTTGACAGCCAGCTGTGATCTTTATTCTGTTCACAGCTCTTCATTACACACTGCTGCACCATGCAGGAAGGTTCACCATCTGGCTACTTATCTCTCTTTCATTCTCTCTACATCTATTTGTTTCTCTCTGCCTCTTGTTTAAGAGCCACGTTGAGAATAAATGAGAAAGAGAATTGGGAGGGAAATAAAAAGGAAAGAGGAGAAGAGAATAAGAAAGCAATAAAAGAGGAAACAAACAAGAGAAGGCAGAAAGAAGAAAGAAAATTGAAAAAAAAAAAAACGTTAGCGTGAGAAAAGATAAGAGGAAGAGAGAGATCCAAAAATAGAAACAGAAGAAACGCTGTCTCTATGTTTTTCTGATTCTCTCTCGCTCCCTAATGAAGTTATCTTTCTTCCTCTGTCACGATGCTTTCCAGTCTGGGTTTCCTTCAGATAAACAAGACCTGGCAGCAACAAAACCTGAAAAGTATACAAAGGAAACTTCTGCAGAATCTGCTGGGAAAACACAACGGCTGAGTCTTTATTTCCTCTTTTTATCATCCGGAGTTCTTCAGTTCTGAGGGTGAAGGAAAATGTCACCTCAACTATTTAGAGAACTGTCTACATTTCCGGTTTGTGCATCAGTTAATTAGGGAGACCACATTTAAATTGTAATGTCTTCCACAACTGCAGCTTGACTGATTTCTTTTTAGTGTCGGTTCAAGTTTTTTTGGATTAATAATGTTGGTTTCGGTGTTGGTTAAGAAAAAGCACCTGCATGCACCTCAATTCCCAGCAGTTGGACTCCCATATTGGCTGTTTCAGTGTTAAGGGTGGGAAGCTGTTGTGGGATCCCTTGCAGCTCTTAGTGGTCCGTCCGGATATCTGTGCAATGATGTTGAATTGTTTTGCGAGCCAGGTTCAACATTTTTTTTGCCAGACCTGTGTGTTTTTAATTTTCAAATGAATGCAACATCAGGTTAGAATAGATTATTCTGAATGCAGTGGTGATGGTGACCACTGGGCTTAGGACTGCTATCCACCCTCAACTCAAAGAAAAGCACACAACTCAGAACACAACTTATAGTCACAAATATAGGCCACGCACATTAGAACACAGTGGACTGGGTCCCTTACTCTCCTGTCATATACTGGAGCAAAAACAAACAATCTGATGCCTGAAATACGACGAGGGACACATTCATTTGGTCTTTGGGCAAAACTAAATGTGATTTTGTCATAGAATTGTTGAATTAAAGCAAGCATTATCAACACAAAGTACTGGACAGAGTAGCTGGTTTAGTGGGTAGAGTGAGTCGTCCTCTAATTACAAAATTGGCTGCTCAATCCGCTGCTCCTACTCCTACTTTTTTGCTTTGTGAACGGCGGTAGATGTACACGCTGTGAACGGCGGTAAATGTACACGCTGTGGCCAGTAGCTCCCATGAATTTTGCTACTTTGTCTCCGTCTTAATTTAGTTCAGTAATTTATTCAGTAGGTTCAATTTTTGTAAAGGTTTCTTTATATGTCCCTATATCATTTTACAAAAAATCATATGCTGCTGCTAAAGTCCTGAGGAAGACAGACCATATCACGCCTGTCCTTAAACTACTGTACTGTGTATAGGGGTAGATCCTTTTACCGGTCTACAAGGCTCAATACCTCTCAGAGTTACTTGTTCGGTATGAAGCATCCAGAGCCCACAGGTCATCAGAGAAAGGGTTTATTATTATTAATAATAATAATGATAATAACCAAGCAGAGTGAGGCAGCACTTCGTTTCTATGCTCCCCCATCGGCTCATTGAAATCAGGGCTGAAAACATTATTGTTTACTACAGCTTTTCATAAATTTAAGAGATGGACTATTTTTAATCATTTTATTCCTCAGCTATTTCATCTGCTTGTTTTGTTGTTTTTAAATCTCACTTTTACTGTTTTTATTCAATTCTGTCTTTGCTATTAATGGATTTCTCTGCCTCTGTAAATCACGTTGAATTGCCTTGTGTATGAATGGTGCTATACAAATAAATTCCCCTTTCATTTATTACTGGAGCATTGAATAGTATATTATAATAATTCGCTCAACATAAAAAGTGAATAAGGGGGTTTACTCCCCCAAGAGAGGAAGGAGAGCTGAGAGGGAGCTAAGCTAGCTAAGACCTAAGGCTACTTCACTACTCAGCATGCTCCTGGCTATCTGATGTCCGGTCAAAGGATGAAATAAGTCTTCAGGCTAACCCAGCACCGGGGGTCGGTGAAGGTCAGTGACAGGGCCCCCATCTTTACAGAGACCTGCTCCATCGTCAAGGTTGTTTTGTTTTTCATTTATTTATTTATTTGTGTGAAAATGGACTATAGCTGCATTTGGTTGTGCATCCCTGTGTTGCACACTGACAATAAATGATGTTAAAGTGTCCTTGAGCAAGGCAATGACACCCAAGTTGCTCTCCAGGTGATTTGTGGCAGCCCACTGTCTTTAATGATGGGAGGATCAATCTCAGCTATCTAAATGATCTCTTGAGAAGATCACATGAGCACAGTGAGTCAAACTGTATCACACACTTCCCAGGACTGTCACCCCTTTATTGCAATGCACCAAACATGGTAACAGCATAACCTCCACCAGCAGGATGCATTTACACCAAATCAGGCAAAAATACTGGTCCTCATAGTGAAAGAAACACAGTGGCCTGAAGCTAAAGGTTGAAACAGAATCAACTATTGGACAACTCGACCCAACGTCACGGCATGCTGACCGATCACGTAACCGGCGAC
This sequence comes from Eutrigla gurnardus, assembly GCF_963514095.1. Classification (NCBI taxonomy): domain Eukaryota; kingdom Metazoa; phylum Chordata; class Actinopteri; order Perciformes; family Triglidae; genus Eutrigla; species Eutrigla gurnardus. The sequence goes on along the minus strand of NC_139916.1, from coordinate 23,724,112 downwards.
ACGGAGCTGTACAAGGCAGCCATGAGGGAACAAAAAATGGTTGTGCAGATGCTTGGTGTTAATGGGCCATTAAGTGACACTCCAGCAGCTGTCCTGCCACACACATGCCTCCAGAGACTGCTCTTCTAATTAACAGATTTCTGCATGGAAACGAATAAAACTGGAGCTCTAAAACTAAAAAATATCAACATATTCTCTTTACACCTGTTTAAAGTAACTTAGCGTCACATATATTGCAATAAGAAATAAAAACATGTATGCCTTCCCAGGAAAAGTCCAAAATGCAAAGCAGAGCGAGCAGAAGTCCTAAATTGCATTAACATTCCCCTGTATAGAAATATTCTACAACATGTCATATTTACTCCTATAAAATACATTAACAATACTTTAAGAAGCATAGGGAAAAAAGATGATATCCAGCCCGCTCTCACTGCAAAGTCAATAAAGTCACAGTCTGCTAGCCCTCCGTTTCAAATCATGGTGCTCTACATGGCTGCAATTATGGCGGGAGTCAAGGAGGGAGTCAGGTGATGTGGTATAAAGTCACTGTACGGTGAAGGTTGGGATTGATGAATGGACGGGTCCAAACACACAGGACTTTAACCCAGAAGACCAGTGTTCATGTCCTGTTTGAAACCAAAAGCCAACCTTGACTTCAATGTTTAATTATTTAATCCAAACCATGATCTTTTATAGACCTAACCTAACTCGTTTTGTTGCCGAAACCTAACTTGTTGCCTCCAAATACAATCCACATACAGATGTTACAAGAATTCATAATATCCTGTTGTTAATTCCATGCAACAACACACAAACTATTACTCTGCCAGTCTGAATATAAGCAGCATACCTGGTGTCCCTGAAGCTTGTCAGATGCTGCAGATGCTGATGTGCAAACTTTGTCAGACTGCAGAGGTCAGAAAGCCGTCTCGGACCTACGACCCACTCATTCTGACAGACATATTCACATTTTTCATTAAAGTTCAGACATGAAAATGGTGTAATATTCTCACACTAACTCCAACCTTCCTGTCCCCTTTCTGTCTGTTTGTATTAGTTATCACCTTTGTGTGTCCTTGCCAGGTGTATGGTGGTGGTGGTGTGTGTGTGTGTGTGTACTGTACACGTCCTGGCTGCAGCTGGCTTGTGGGTGACCCATTTGTGCAGGTCACACTCTGAAAACAAAGCTCAGCATCATCTTGTCGGGCCAAAAGAGGACTACGGCGCTACTGACCTAACCCTCAGCTACCTCATAAGCTTGTGCACACACGAGTGCGCAAACATCTGCTCATTTCAGCTATCGTGTCGTCTCCTGCAGGCGCCTGGTTGAAGTCGGAGGAGACAGTGGCGATGAAAACAAAGAGGGCTGACTTCGCTGCTGCTTTCCTGCGTGGCCGCATGGTTGCAGCAGGTGGACTTGGTAAGAGAGATTCATTGGGAGCCAAACCTTCTGTTTGCCACTTCCACGCTGCAGTTATTGACTGCACGTCGCTGCATCCACAGTACAGAATTCATGTCAGAACAGTCGTATAGGTTGAAGTAACCTTGTGATGACTGAATGTATTTGACAGCAAATTCAACCTCTACAACAGAGAAGAAAACCAAACAAGACCACCATTCTTGACAAACTTTCTGCATCCTTTGTTAGAAATAAATCCTAAGGAGAGAAACGATGAAATCCTGATGCATTCATTTTTGATTTCCTGTAAAATATGACCTCCAACCTGAGGAAAACGGCGCATGGCAGTCGGTGTGCCGACGTGGAACATGGGAGGATATCCATACGTTCATAAGTCTGATACCTTTGGGTGTGTGTCTATTGTCCAGGTCATGAGCCGTCGGCGCTGGACACAGTGGAGGCCTTCCATCCTCAGAAGAAGAAGTGGGAGAGATTGGCTCCAATGAACTTCCCCCGATGCTCCACCTCCTCCATCGTCATCAGAGACCGCCTCCTGGTGGTGGGAGGAGTCAACCAGGTTGTGCTAAATTTAGCTGTAAACCTTTCACATTTACACAAACATAAACACATTGGCTGAGCAAGCGAAGCCATCTATTATCGACGGCGACAGACGTTTCCTGCTCGGTGACAAGTGTGTCCCACAGTTTACTCATTTATTTATATCCTCTGTTGCAATGCGGAGTGCCCTCCTCAGTGTGATTCCATTTGAAGTATTCCTCCATGGAATTGTGTTTGGAAAAGGCCCCTGTCTGTCTGACTACCTGCACAAATGCAGAACCTGAGGGTGTAGTTCTGCTTTAAAAGAGAGAAACAGAGTCTTCATCTGACACCCACAGGATTGTGGGCGATCCCTGCTGACATTAAGAGGCTGTGGAAGGCTCAGTTTGAAAGCTAGTCGAGAATAGGGGCTGAATAATGTAAGGCTCAATTTTGGCTTCGGAAAACTGGAAAGGCGATTTTCAAAGGGTTCCCTTTACCTCTCACATCAAGATATGGGAATGAAAATGGCTTCTATGGGTACCCACGAGTCTCCCCTTTACAGATATGCCCCCTTTATGCAAATGCCATTCAGTTTGGGGCATGTATGTAAAGGGGAACTCGTGGGTAGGCATGATATGTAAATTTGAATGGGTTCTATGGGCCCACATGAGACCTTAGCATAACGTGGGCGTGTCTGTGAAGAGGAGAGGGGGATATCTGTAAAGGGGAGACTCTTGTGGATCCAGTGAGCCCAAATGTACTCATGTGTGATCTTGTTAATCCCTAAAGTAGACATTTCATTGTATTAACATAATTTTTGGGAAAATTGAATTCACTGACTTGACCTGTTGTGACCTCTAAGATAACCACAGCCTCATGTACCTTTACAACCATAAACTAGAAGCAGAGTGGATTCAGAGGATTAACGGCTTTCCTCACTGTATTGGTGATAAAGAGGTGTCTGAGCAGTTTACACAGCATAAGTGCACTGTTGAAAAAATGATTGCAAAAATCTCCACATTTTTAAATACCAAATCACAGCCTGTTTCGATTATGTTCAAGGTCTTGGTGTCTTAATGTTTTTTGTTTTCTTTTTAAAAATGCACCAAATCTGTGTAATAAATGACATCATGCAAAAAAAATTACTGCAACAACTTATGAGGCATGAGGCTGGCCATCATATACTTCTGTCATAATGTTCAAAGCCCTTCTACAATTTTACAATTTATTTTAAATAATTAACTTCTTATTTATTACTGGAACTACTGAGCTGCATATAAAATGAATCGTGAGGTTCCCAAGTAAGTACACCACTTCTATGTGGCATCCACTGTTGCCCTTCTATCTCCTCCCCCTTCCCCCATGTGTGTGTGTGTGTGTGTGTGTGTGTGTGAGTGTGTGTGAGTGTGAGTGAGTGAGAGGTAATTTGAAACAACAACAATCTGTTCACAATTAAGAAAGCAGCGAGAGGAGTCCTAAAAGCCGCTTAAACACGCTGCACCACTCACAAACAGGCAGATACTGATTGAGTTGTGATGTAATCTAATCAGACTCACCTGTGTGTTTATGTGTCTGAAAGTGCTGAGTCATTGTCAGCCATAACAAGTGATAACACAGAGGAGTCACGACCTGAAAAATGCAATTTGTATTGATGAACACGCTTTACTTTAAGCACCACACAACTTTGGTGAAGTTGTAGTCATGTCATCTGCTTGGATAAAGTTAAACATTGCAGTTTTAAAAGTCTCCACATTAGTGTTTTTGCTCCAGACTTTGAGAGGTGAAATAACATTACAGTGGATGAGAGGCTAGAAGGGCTCTCTTTCAGGCAGAAACTTCACAAACTGTAAGTGCTGTTGCTTAAATGGGCACATCGTCTGAATACATGCTGATGTTTTAATTGTGTATGAGAAGTGAAGGTTGTGGAAACTACGGGGCTTAAAGGGATAGTTCAGAATTTTGGACATAAGACCTATTTTCCAAGTGAGCCGGTGTGTTCGAGACGTAAGGAGACGTTTTCAAGAAATTTCATTCAGTTCTTCTAGTTGCAGAGTTCGCTGTGCTATGGCTAACGCAAGTCAATCGATCTTAGCTAGCATGGCATTAAAAACACTCATACCGACTCCACAGTGCACCCGAGGCAAATCCATTCTAACGACTATCGAATGTTTGAAATAAAACCAACCTTGCATTTTTAAGGATTTATGTCTCAGCAGCAGCAGCAGCAGCGTGTCATACTTCCTAGTAGGCTATGGCAGCGGCGGAGTGATATCACCTAGCACTTATAAGTTACCGGTTCTATAACCGTACCTGTACGAGCCTGAATATACAGAGGAGGAATTGCGTGAGAGGGATGCTCAAAGGGCAGAACGTGAACGAGCGTCTGTGGAGACCGAGATAGCCCCCGCTGGAGCTGAGAACCGGGACCAAACAAACGGAGACTGGTGGTGCCAGGAGGGAATCCCCCGCAACGAGTCCGAGGGTTTACGGGTCTAGGGACGGAGCAGAGGTCTGGGTTCGCGTGGCCGTGGGCTGCCCGGTGTTTGCGTGAGGTCCAAGCGCTTTTCACCCAGGTCTGAGGGCATGAGTCCCGACAATTCGTCCCGGTTCGATTGCCTATTTACGGGCAGTATTTTGGGCGGCACGCCTTAAGAGTTTTGAGTCCGACGGAGAGTCCGCATGTGTGGATTCAACGCCGCCCACACGCCGTTGGTCTGCGGTCCAAGAGCTTTTCACCCAGCTCTGAGGGCACGAGGCCCGACTATTCGTCGGTGTTCATGTGTCTATTTACCGGAGGGAATCCCCGCAACGCGTCCGAGGGTTTACGGGTCTACGGACGGAGCAGAGGTCTGGGTTCGCAGTGCGAAATTGTGGCTTCGCGTGGCCGTGGGCTGCCCGGTGATTGAGTGAGGTCCAAGCGCTTTTCACCCAGGTCTGGGAGCATAAGGGCCGAGAGTTCGGCGGTGTTTTTGTGTCTATTTACCGGAGGGATTCCCCGCAACGCGTCCGAGGGTTTACGGGTCTATGGACGGAGCAGAGGCCCGGCTTCGTGGTGCGTAATTGTGGCTTTGCGCGGCCGTGAGCTGCCCGGTGTTTGAGTGAGCTCCAAGGGCTTTTCAGACCGCCTTGGGGGCACAAGTGCCGAGAGTTCGCCGGTGTTGAGCCGCGTGTTTACCGGCTGGATTGCGTGCGGCGCATCTTAGAGTTTTAAGTCCGACGGAGAGTCCGCATGTGTGGATTCGCGTGGCCGTGGGCTGCCCGGTGTTTGAGTGAGGACCAAGGGCTTTTCACCCAGCTCTGAGGGCACGAGGCCCGAATATTCGGTGGTGTTCATGTGTCTATTTACCGGAGGGAATCCCCGCAACATGTCCGAGGGTTTACGGTTCTCCGGACGGACCAGGTTTGCGGTGCGTAATTGTGGCTTCGCGTGGCCGTGGGCTGCCCGGTGTTTGAGTGAGCTCCCAGGGCTTTTCAGACAGCCTTGGGGGTATAAGTACCGACAGTTTGGCCCAGTTCGATTGCCTATCGGGCCTTTCGGGCTGAGCGTCTTAGAGTTTTGAGTCCGACGGAGCAAAGTAAAATTCCGCTGCTGCTGAGAAACTAGTTCCTTAAAAAATGGATGATTCATGCGATGCGAGGTTAAAAGAAGAAAGGCAGAACGTGGGTGACATCACAGGTCATGTGATACACCCGAAGATCAGACCATCACAAACTCAGCCTGTGTGTGAAATCACTCACTACTCATTAAATTGTAGACTCTAGTTAGTTGACCCATGTAGTGCTGTATTAATGAATAGTGGACTCAATGCATCCCACAATTCATCTTGAAAAGTAAGTGTGCAACCGACGGTTACTAATGGAGCAACATATACCATCATGCATCGTGCTGGAGGATAACTGACAGACGGATGAGAAAGAGCAGCACTATTGAGACAAATCCATGAAAATAATATATTTAATGTGAGCAGAGCATCACAACACAAACGGCCACACAGTACTTTGTATTTAGCTATTAATTTGATCAAATACATGTAATGCCTCCACATTGACAACAGGAACAGGGGCCACTCCTTTCACTCTTACCTTTCATAATAAAAGCCCTAGACATAAAAGCCCCAATGATGCCACTTACATTCACTCAGCATTTCGATAAAAGGCAACAAAATAGCTTATAATATGTTTTTATTTGTCATTATTTTCTATGGATGGGTCCACCAGCCACCGTTGATCTGGAACATTTTAATTGTGCAGTGACATTATTAATGGCACAGACAAAATGGCCGGAGCAGTGACCGAATGTGATTTTTTTTTGCAGATGAGCTGATAGAGCTCTACATAGAATGACCTGTAGGGAGGAAGGGACTTCAGATATGACCTCAGAAAAGGTCTTAAAACAGCACGAAATGTGACCTGTGATTAGTCAAAAACTTTAACATACATATTACAGCTGAGCACAAGTTAGTTAATGGCATCTAGATGTAAAAGATTATCTCCGTTGAGTCTGTACTTTTTCTTTTAAAAAGCATCATCTTTTAAAAAGTACCAGGGTTATGAAAAAGCTGTGTGGAGGTCACTCTCCAGCTTCCTCCCACAATCATAAAGACAAGCGGGAGTGGTTCATTCACGACTCTAAATTGCCCGTGGGTGTGAATGGTTGTCTGTCTGTGCGTCATCCCCGTGACAGATTGGCGACCTTATCAGGGTGAACGTCAGCTGGGACAGGAGAAGCGGTGTGGTTAATGGTTGATACTTGAATGACATCTGTAGCTAAAAGTATGCAGAAGAGTAAAAAAAATAAAAATAAACTGATTTAAAGTCCCAACCTCTGACCACCAATCTCCACTTTGTTTCTGCTTCTCAGGTTCCCAGCTCAGCCCACGAGATCCTGTATGTGAAAGAAGAAGAGTATCTGTAGCCGATGGCAACCGACACCAGATGAATGCAGCGGACCAGCGATTCCACTTCCTCTTTCTCTGTACGACCCTGTGGAATCGGACTCTAGTGCAATAGTATGGGAAGCATAGACAAAACTGAGAGAGATGGAGTGTGAGTGAAAGTCCCTCACGACACTGCCCCCTGCTGGAGCTGTAGTGACACTGAGCCCCACATGTAAGCACACATGCACAACGGAGGAGCTGGCTCTTTTTTTATATTTGGATGATTTCTTTATTCTTCTTATTCTTGATACTTTTAGTATGTGACACTTCTGCGTTGTACGTTGCAGTGCATACCTGGAGAAGAAACAGTTTTGTAGCTTATATGTCTCGTAATGTAGACACAATAACTATTGTATGGCATATGCATTTCATGTTCTGTTGTGCTAACAGGTTAGCATTTGTAGATGTGTGGTTTCCTCTTTTAATTTAGTTTGATGACATGACTGCAGTATTTATATATTGTCTGATATCATCTAGCAAAGTAAAAACTCATTATAAAGTGTGTAATGTTTGGTTAAACCATACTGTAACAGGGTTTGCACTAAAGCAATTAACACTGAGTGGGAGCTGATTTTACCCTCACTAATTTCCAGTGTAATGCATTGTAGTAATTACACTGAGAACGCTGTACTATCTCTTTGATGCTGCGACGGTGCACATTTGTGGGTATGATAGATATGATTCAAGACATTTCATATATGAAAGAAACTGTATCAATTGACAATGTGTTGTCTGTTTGTTTGAATAATAATCAGAAGCAAAGAAATGGATCACTTTACCGATTGTACACATTTAATTCCTGCAGCAATACAAGTTCTCTTTAGTTCCTCAACGTGCAACGTGTGCTGTCCTGTACGAATCATCAGTTAACACCTCACTCAGGTCGTGATGTTCCAGTAGAGATAATAAACTGACTGGTAATATGTTTGCTGTCATTATAGTCGGAGCCAAACTCTGTTTCTTTGGCTCGGGCTGTTGTGTAACAGGTGACAAAGCTGTGAAATATTACATGGTGTTGAGAATTGTATTTCATCTTACAGCATAATCAATCTCTGATCTGTCCACATGCAGTTGTGTCATGTAATATTGAGGATACGATTCTGTGGAATAAACGGGATCTGTACGTTGTATCACTCTTATTTCCCACTAGATGGCAGTGGTCACACACATGAATCCACACAAGAGCCGATGAGGCCTTCACTGACTCGTCGCACTGTTCAGGTTCTCCAGAATGTTTTTATTTGAAGTGAAATTTTCTTAAGATAAATTAAGATACATTTAAAAAATGTTTACATTTAATAAGAAATGGCTATAATGATGATTGCTGACAGATTAGATAATTTACTCTTTACAGCTTTTTAAAGTGCTAAAATACACGTTTCTGAAACCAGTGACCTATGTTTTGAAATGAGACCCATAAAAGCCAAAAACATACTCAAATACTTTGCATCTCTTTCAAAAACACTTCATTCAAACTATATAAACAATATTGCATCACAACTGCACAGACAAACACCAGAAACATGCCAACTGTGCTATGTATGAAACACTAGTACCCAGCATGCTCGGGTGTTTTCATTCAAAACATGCTGTAAATATAGATTTTGAAGTCATCTAGTTGGCTGGTGTTTTCCCAGGTGCATTGTGGGTGCGTTAGTGACAATTGTGTGAGGCATCGCGTTGTTAAGCAACAACACACAGGCTTTTAAAACTAAATGATGCCTCTTTTGTAGATTTGCAAAAAGTGTGTTTTATAAATTGTAAATAGTGTAAAGCTGACATGTTTAGCATGATTGGTTGCTACACGTCTTGTGCTCTAAGTAGGCCTACTAGTGATTGTGACTTGGCATACATTGAATGAGGGAGCATCTGTACTCTTGTGCAGCAAACAGCAAGAATTCCACAGATGATATCCTCAAGTAATTTTTTAAAGCTAACGTTGCTTTCTGAGCAGTTGTCATGTGCCATTACTGGGATCCACTCACAATTCATTTAGAGCATTACAGTTTATTTTCTGATAGCTTATAAGCACTATCTGTGAAACGTTAGGCGTCTCTTTGAGAAAATTGTGTTTTTGTGACATACACACAATAAGCACACGAAGCACCTACACACTGATAGCATAAATGAAAAACACTTGTGGCGTTAGTTGTTTTTGTGTGTGTATGCAGGGCAGAGCAGTTTGTAATTAAGTGTAGTCATGCATGTAGTGAACACACAAGCACACGGATGTTATTCCAAACCTACTTCTTCAGCAGAGACTGTGCATTCAGTTTGGCACGCTTGGTAAATGCATTGGCTGCAAGTGTTCACGGTTTCAGAGACTAAAAAAACTGCAATGTGAGTCATGCAATACTTTTTTTTTTTTTTCTGCATACAAATCCACTTCTTAACAGTCAGTTTACTGGTTTCCAGCAAGTTGCTCCATAGAGCTTTTGAGCAGACTCGAATCGAATAGATCTTTAATGTCCACCGGGGTGGAAATGTGTCTTCGGCTCACAGGACATAATGACAATCTGCACCACAAAACAAAGAGAGTCAGTCAGACAGTTAGTTAAAAGCACACAGGCTACATGAACGACGATTCATACAATTCATACAACAATAGCAGCAGCTGCAACAGTTCCTGCCATGATTGTGGATTACCTATCATTTGTTGAGTTAAGAAAGTTGATGGCACTTGGGATAAAGGACTTTTTAAATACTGAAGAGAGGACGGGAGCAATCTGCCCGGATGCTCCTCGCTTTCTTCTTCGTCCTTTCTATTCCAAGTTGTGTCAAAGGCTTTTGGGGTCTGCCAACTATCTTGCTTGCCATTGACACAATTCTAGAAAGCTTATCCCTGGATCTACAGTTTAAAATGGCCGTACCAGGCAGGAAGATGAAAAGTTAAAACGCTCTCAATGACAGCTTTGTACACAGTGTGGAATCTGCTGACTTATGCCGAAGCTACTGAGTTTCCTGAGGAGTTTGAGGCGCTGAGAGCATCTTTTAATATACTGCGTCAACAATATCACTGACCACAGCAGTAGCAACTAAAGCAGCTCAGTTCAAAGTCCCGCCCCCTTCACAAACACACACACACACACACTACATCACTGTAGCACAATGCACGTCACCAACACGGCCGTTAGCTCGGTTTGGCAGACAGCTAGCTAACTTAGCTACATGCTATCACTAATCACTAACGTTATCTGATGTGTTTCATCCAGCGACTCTTTTTATCAGCCAGAATAGAAAGAGGGAGCGAGAACGTTAGTGCTTGTAACGTTACATCCTGGTACCAAAGACACGGGCATCATAGCTTCAGCGTCACCATTAGCTACCATACATATTCTTTCTGGAAGAAGGACTAAGCCTCTCTGTGACTCTCTCTGCTGTATTTGTTTTAGCAAAGGAGGTTTAATCTGTGTAAATAAGACATTCTGAATAACTTGTGAATAACTGTCACAAAGGCCAACCTTCTTTTTCACACAGCGAGCCTCTGTTCTTCAACGGTATTTATTTTTGATTTGCAAATATATCTAAATATTAGCCGCATATGAAAATATAGGCGTTTCCTACCCCCAAAAGTTTTCATTTGCACTAATCCAGACTTATTTTCCTTCCTTGGAATCTAACAACTGGAACCAGCAACATACTGAACCTCAAACAGTCAAAGTCCTCACGCATAAACTATCAAAACATGGTGATGTTTTTTCAACGTCTTTCAATGTGTTTTAATTCAAAGCCCCGCCCACTGCTGTTCTCCATAAGCCACCATGGAGTCCACGCTGCCACTAACTGCACTAACTGGAATAAATGTTATCTAATTTTTGTAAAAACAAAAAAAGAGGTCTAAAATATGTGTTTGAAGGATGTCAAAGTGATTCAGCTGCGAAAACAGGTTGAAAAACAAAAACACAGGACCGTCGACCACGAGACTCGTGTCCCTGTAGAGTCAATACGCTGATTTCCTCTGTGGGCTTTTACTGCTGCCCACTAAGGGTAGACATTTGCTCCACAATGACTCATGTCCACACACACACACACACACACACACACACACACACACACACACACACACACACACACACACACACACACACACACACACACACACACTATTTAAAACATCTTAGACCCATTTTAGACATCTTCCAGTCTAAAATGGGTTGATTGCATTCAAGTGAGGCTGTTTATGGCTGCTGTATTCCTCTCTGTGGTTTTTCCACATTAGTGCAGTCAAGCTTGTTGCCCTGGTAAAACAGCAGAGAGACACAGAAGGAGAAGGCTGTTGGCCTGAAGTAGTAGCTCTCACTTAACCGTGCAGGTAAAAGGAAACTCATTTTATTTCACGTTTATTTCTATAGGGACAAGTATGTCACACACCGCAGCATTTATAGCCTGAGCTAATTTGCAATGCCGTCCCTAGATGGGCCTTTAAAATACATAACACTCAACAAGAAATACACACGAGACCATACCAAACACAAACTCAACAATATATGTATTTCACTTATACAGCAAGAAAATTAATTTCACTTTTCACTTTCACTTTTTCACTTTTCTCCGAAGGGTAAATTGTATCTGAAAAGAGGCATATTTGACCCGGCTTCGGTGGAAAATGTCACTTTTAAGTCATACACTTCATATCACAACAGACAGATATTACCGTTTTTTTATCCAAGTCAGCTCAAATGTTTAAAAATAGCACTGTTGATCATCATAAAGTAGGGACGCCAAAACATCTGTTTGCTCTCTGAAGGTCTGATGGTGCAACACATACTCACTCCCAAATACCAGTTTACTATGCCGCCATCTCTTCCATTAAGGTTCCACTGGTTTTTACGTAGAACCGCAACGTTTTGGCAACGCACAACCCACTGCAGCACCAGAGGCTTCGTTTAAAGGCTCACATCCCAACTAAACACATAGAGTTGTTTGGCGGGATTGTAATAGAGTTGTAAACGTGATGTACAACTTGTTGCTATAAGGAGCTCTCGATCACTTTCATTTCATCATATTAAGTCTGGCAAATAACAACCAGTCAATATTGTTATTAGGTTATTGACAGAATGCTCTTGTGAGTTCTCTTCAATAGGTTATTGACTTTTTGTTACAGCATGTCACACGACTTGTTTGTGTGTTCTTGGACACCTCAGCCTCTACAGTTACTGTAACCTGATGCAATCTTTGTGATCACAAACGGTTGTTGGCAAATGGGTCATATTTGATCTGATGGGTTTCCAAGCAGGTTACATCAGTCGTGGGAACAAGTATATTTGCCTGCTGCAGGAGTCAACAGTGTGTGTGTGTGTGTGTGTGTGTGTGTGTGTGTGTGTGTGTGTGTGTGTGTGTGTGTGTGTGTGTGTGTATGTGTGTGTGTGTGGAAGGTAGTCTGATAAAAGAATATGCTGATGGCTGGTATCTCATTTTTCATCATCAGCAAAAATTATATTTCACCAAACAAAAGTAAAAGTATAAAATCTGATGTAATCATTACATTACATTTAAGGGGGTCGACATTTAGGGGCATTTAATAGTCATTATTTTGTGTGTAATGACCTGAAAATTAGAATAGTTGTGTTTTCGTTTCAGCCGCTTTGTATCTATTTACATTTGGTCAAGATGGACAAACCAAACACTGACTATAGGAAGGGCCATTCGCGTTTTCGTGTCCACCACCGTACATCTTGGCACATGGGAGAAGTTCCAGTTGGTTGCATATGCAACCTCAACCTCAGATGCCATAAAATCCTGCAGACTGGCCCTTTATCTACAATTCATTCATCCCATCACAGATGTTAAGTAGAAGACCCCTAACTGTCTAATTTTGTCACAAATACATGTACATGCTGCCGTCAGAGAACAGCTGAAGAGCACACATGCACACCTAACAAGATTCTTTAAGAAAGTAGAAGTAGCAATACTGGGTTCATACACATCCTGGAAAACCTTCGCTTTCTGTCCAACTTGGTTTAAACGGTTGAACAATGTTGGATTCTTGAAGGTGTTTGTTCTTTCAAAGCATGTAAGAGATGATTTCATAAATAAGTTGTAGCCACTGACTGCACGTCTTTTAACTCACAATACTAGGTGGCCTGTTGCACTGTGCTATGATACAAAACCAATAAGCAGGTAAGTCAAGCAAGTCCAATCCAATGAAAAACATGAATGTACAAAAAACGATCTAAAAACAGAGGGGTTTGGTGAAAGTGCAGCATATAGGATTAGTAGCATGGGCTTACATTAAAACTAAAAACAAAATCAGTGGTATGGTCCTTTATGATGAGGCCGTCCTCTCTCACCTGCAACAAACTATAGGTCTCCAATCTCCAATATTCCACCTCCATGATGATGTCTGTTTTTTTTAATGGGTGAACCATGTGCTGCCGGTGGGAGGTGAAACACACACACACACACACGCACACACATACACACACGCACACACACACGTAGTATACGTATGAGGACATGGCAGTTAATCACTAAGACTGGTTGTTATTCTCTAACGCCTCGCAGGTTCATTTCAGAGTTTCTGTCTGAATAAGTAACGTTTTTAATCATCACACTGCTCCATCCATGTTTGACATGAATATCTTTCTGCCTGGAACATCGGCGGGATGTTGTACTTGCCGGTGCAGCCAGGTTACAGCTCATTCATTACAAGATCCCGGGGGTCACAGGTCACAGGTTTCCATCTGCACTCAAGCAGCCCAAGTCGTAATGCAGAAATAAAGAATGCAGGAAAGTTGTTTACTGAAGGGATCCTTAAATGTGGTTTTAAAAAAGCGGATTAACTGTAAGTTATGTGGTGCAGTGGTTAGCCTGAGGGGTTGCCTCTCGCTGTGTGTCAACCCTGTGAGGACCTGGCCGCCACCAACCCTCAAAAACAATACTAAAAAAAACATTTCATACTGAAATGTACCCAGGCAACAGTGAAAAACCCACAGCCACTGTGGTATAATAACAACAGCTCTGCCTGACAGTAAATATGCTCATAAATTAGTCCACTAACAGTAGTGCAGGCGTCTGTATGTTTTACTGAAAAAGTGTTACAACTGTCACCGCCTTGCACTGCTGTCTGTATGAACAGGTTTGATGTGAAATATTCACAGGAGAGTACTTTCATGCTACTACGTGGCTAGTTAAAGTATACAATCATAGTTTGGCTTAAAATTAACAAAAACATTTTGTTACATAACTCAAGTTACCGAATGTTAAAAAGTCAACTTTGACTTTTAGTTTCATGCGGGACATGGCCAGAGGTTTTCTGGGTGAAGGTCCTTTATTTGTTAGACCCACCCATCTACCCTGACCTCCCCCCCCGAACTTTGATGACAAACTTATCTTTGATACTTCAAAAAACTTTATTTTTCGACATATCACTTTCTTTACTCGGTGCAGCAGAATTTCTGAATGACACATCACATGAAAATCCATCTTGTCAGGCTTCAAGGAATGCTTTTGTGCCCGGACCAATCGGCATCCTGTGAGGAGCTACTGGCAGCTACGGGGTAGTTGTGAACGACCATGGCAGCGCCTGAAGAGGTTAGCGTAGATGCTGCAGCAGCAACAGTTATATCACAACTGGAGATTCCTTCATTGAAAGAAGAGCAAAGAACGACACTAGCGGCTTTTACTGGCTTCAGTAAGATTTGGATTGGCAGATGGTTCATCCAATCACCTGCCAAGTACCTGTGCATTTCCAAACCGTTTCCAATAGAGACTAATGTCACATTCACATACACTCGTACGTTGATGGACCGCTTATGGATTGAGATGCATAACGTGATCTGATTGGTTGACGGATCTGTTGACACCCGAAAAGTAGAATTTTTCTCAACTTCACCGATCGAGCGACACAAGCGATGCAACGGAACGGACCCACAATTCATTTTGGCATAATGTGATTCAAGCCCATGCAAAGTCAATGAGATCCGTCAACGGAAAGGTGTAGTGTGTACACGGCTGAAGTCACATGCTTTATTTTGAAGAAAAATCTGTGCTGTGCACGTCAACAGACACAACACCAACCCAGCCATTATCTTGGCTTGCTAGCTCGCTGACTTCTTACCTGATGTGGTTTATCCAGACAGTCTTTCCAATTATGTGTTTTCACAGTCCTGTATTTCAAAAGTTATATGACTAAATGCGACTTTCTTGATGTGTAAACTAATATTTAAAATTGATACGCAGCATTTGTGTAATTCATGGCACAATTCAAACAGGATAAAAAAAATCATTAGCCTCTTTTTTTCAAAATAATGTGGTCCGTGCCCCGAAGGTGACTTACCCTTTTTACGACTCTCAGTAATTTAACGGTTTAACACAATGTTAATATTGCCGATGGGAATGATGATCAAAGCTACAAAAATTGTAATAAAGCAACTCTCCCTGGGGGATGTAATGACGACTCTCTGGAGAACGAGGAGAAGAAGTGAACACTCAAACTGGAGGCCTGTTGCCGTGTAGAAGTGGGAGGTTGGAGGGGATGGGATGGGAGAGAGGGAGAGAGAGTGGGGGAGTGTGTTCGGTGGACAGCCATTCATCCTGAGCTGAGGGAAGGTTTCCAAATCTCCCCCTGACATTCTTCTGGGCTCAAAGAAGCCCCGGGACAGAAGTGGCCAAAAACTGGCGCAGACCGCCTCAGCGTTGCTAGGGACAGCCACTCTGGCGAGGCGTTGCTGGGGCCCAGCGCTGTTTTGTCTTCCGTTCTCACCTCACTTCCTGGTTTGGAAAAGGAGGCTGGAGGATCATTAACCACCAGAAGGACCCCATACTACACTGTATGTCCACATGTCACCCGGCCTCAGGACAGGCCCACGGCCTCGTCCTCATTCAGTAAGTTATTAAGGTGGCACAAGCTTTCTTTTTCCACTCCAAAGCAAACATCACATAGATGCCTTAAGCTAAAGGAAAGATTAATCATATCTGCAGTCGTTGAGCAGACCTTTTGCCACCTGGGAGAGTCACGCTGCATCGTGCCCTGACTCCGACTCTAGTTTACAGTGTAACTTTTGGATTAAAGGTGTTACATCATACCTTCTCACTGGATGAATGCGGTTTAACCTGCCATACAACATAAAGGAAGTGCTTACTCTGTTATGGTGTAACTTCATTTAAATATCGTTTAATCATTACATTACATTTGAAGGACCAGTGTGTGACATTTAGGGGCATCTATTGGCAGATATTGAATATAATATTCATTCTTTTATATTTAATGAGCTGAAAATGAGAATAGTTGTGTTTTTGTTATCGGTTCCAGCTGCTTTGTATCCATCTACATTTGGTGCGTGTCCTCTTCACAGAGTTACGTTGTACCGCCATGTTTCTAAGGGAGCCCAGAATGGACAAACCAAACACTGGCTATAGGAAGGGCCATTCACGTTTTCATGCCACGTACAGCTTGGCACACGGGAGAAGTTCCAGTTGGTTTCAATATGCAACCTCAACACTAGATACCATAAAATCCTACAGACTGGCCCTTTATCTACAATTCATTCATCCCATCACAGATAATAATAATAATAATAATAATAATAATAATAATAATAATAATAATAATAATAATAATAATGGATTGGATTTGTAGGGCGCTTTTCAAGACACTGAAAGCGCTCTGACAGGGTTCCAGGTTCCATTCATTCACACACAGTCATACCGGTGGTGGTAAACTACAATAGTAGCCTCAGCCGCCCTGGGGCAGACTGACGGAAGCGTGGCTGCCATTCTGTGCCCACAGCCCCTCCAACCACCACCTCAAATATACAGCAGTCATACACATTCACACGAGGCAAGCTGGGTGAAGTGTCTTGCCCAAGGACACAACGACCATGACACAGTGACCCTCCGAACATTGGCCAACCTGCTCTACCAACTGAGCCACAGTCACACCATGTCAAGTAGTTGTTTGTAGGTGTTTGTTCTTTCAAAGCATGTAAGAGATGATTTCATAAATAAGTTGTAGCCACTGACTGCACATCTTTTAATGCACAGCATGATCCTGCCACACCAGCAAAATTAGGCACCAGCTTTTCTATGACATGGAATGATCATTGTGTAATTATTATTAAAATGAGGGTTTCTGCGTAATTTTGTGTCTGAAATTTTTTGATATACATGCGGAAAATAAATAAATAGTCCCTGAGCAAGACACCTCACCTCACCCTAATTGCTCCTGACGAGCTGGCTGTCCCCCTACGTTGTTGACTCTGCCGTCGGTGTGTGAATGAGGGGCCGTCCAGACGAAGCAAAACAAACTTTTTTTCTCCGTTTTGCCTTGGCGTCGTTTCAAGAAAATCCGCGTCCAGACGAATCCACTGAAAACGACTCAGCGCGCTGTAGTACATATTCCTGGCCCTTATGCGGCGCTGTTTCTGCTACAAAAATGCAGAAGAAGAGACGGAGCTTGACCGGATGTTTGCCATTGCTATGGCAACACGTGAGAGTTACGGCTAATCTCCACCCGACCACCCGATCAATAAACACCCATAAGATGACAATTTGGCCCATATAAATAAAACCAACAATAAGCATCAACAGCCGTCACCCCAAGGACCTTGACGAGGCGTTGTCACACGTTGGGATGGATTAATTAGACAAATAAATGCCTACATTCATGGGAAGTTAGCTAGCGGTTGTTTGTTAGCATCATAATAAAGTAGCTTTTTCCCTGGAATATCGCCCCCTCTCTCGGCTCCGTTTTTTTTCATACAGCAGCCCTGATACGCCGTCGTACAGACGAGCAGAATATCTGCTACGAGCACGGAGGCCGCCGTTGTTGTTGTTACGAGACGGTCGCGGGGGAAGAAGTCAGGCTCGAGGGCCGAGGGGCGGGCCGATGACATCAGCGTATTCGTTTTCGTCGTCCACACGAAAACGAACACGAAACGGAGAGGTGTCGTTTTTTTTCTTTTCCACCCTGAGAGCTGGTTTTTGATATTACATTTAATAATTTAACACCATTTGTTTTTAGTACACTTTACATGTAATATTTTTATATCTACCGAATATTTTTACACATTATTTTCTCTTATTACTTATTATTATCGCATTACTGATGGAGAGCAATAACAGTTTTTCTTCAATAACAGTTTTTAACAGGTAATTTTCACCAAGGTGTATGACGAAGTCATATAATTCAAATAAGATAATAGGCTAAAAAGAAACATGAGGATCACACAGTTTGAACTCTACTTAGTGCATGTGGGACACAGTATACAGTATTTTTCACACATGCAGCAGGTGCTTTTTGTTTTGCAATCATTCTGTCGGGGACACAATTGGCTTCTTGTGCGTTTTCCTGCTGGAGCTGCTTCCTCAGGTTGATGGACATGATCCACTCCATTCTTTCAATGTGTGGGGTTACAGGGGCCTACTTTTACTTTTATTTAGTCTTGAATTGTTTGGGGTCATGAAGGGAATATGTTGGAATGTCTATGTGTGTGTGTGTGTGTGTGTGTGTGTGTGTGACTGTGTTTTTTGTGACGTTAAAGGGATTTTAGTGCTGTGGGGTCAGAAACGAGCCCAGGACCCTCTATGTACCCTTTTGTTCACAGCTGTTATGGAAATATAAACACATTTGATTTTGCCCCTTTTCTAGTGTTGGGGTCACTTTATGAAAATACATCAAATTTCAAGTTGAAAAATATTATGAAGGGGGTTTTCTCTGAGGTTAAATATACAGTGGGGTCATTTTTTGCCCCAAAGACCCCACAAGGGCTGCAGAGATGAAGTTGCTGATTGAATGAAGGATGATGTTGGTGTCGATGATTGGTTGCTACTCGCTGATTTAAGTATGCACCATGTTTTGTTTTCCCGGAAGAAAATGATGTTGCCTTCCTTTTCCCTTTCCCTTTCAGCTCGACTTTAAGTATAAACAAAACTACAAATGATTAAGTAATACCTTGTATGTCAAATTAAAGTGATAAAGATGTGGCTTTCAGTTACAGAACCAGTTTCTAATCATCTCTCTAATAACTGTCTTCATCCTAGAACTGGTTCCCTGAAGCACCTTCAGTGACCTGATGTTAAAGATGTGAAAATGCCTTAATGACAGCTGCCTTCTGAGATAGTATCAGCTGTTCCGACACAGTCACATCTTTACCACTTTCATTTGACTTTCAGAGTCACAACTTTGACTTTTAAAAGAGTATTCGTCAACTGTGGTCGAATACTAATCAATCAGTTCTTATTATTTGTTACAATAATTTCCCTCAAAACATTTCCCCCAAATCTGCTAAGGTGGTACTTTCATATTCACCATAAAGACATGGGCCTGGTATCAATCTGAATGTCGCCAGGCATATTTCCAATGTTCAAATAAACCATGACATCAATTACACAGAATGTTCACGAAGAGACAACATGCATGCACAGCAGCAGGACACACCTCAGTACAACTGTGCACTCCAACCTCCTCCAGACATTTTACTCTCACTCCTCTTGTGCAATGTTTATTTGCACAATTCTAAAACCCTGACTGCAACGTGAGGGAGTGTGACTTCCTGTTCACTTACGAGTCTGGGCTGAAAGCGCCAAACACACCCAGAGCCCGCAGTGTGACTGACACTCATCCCCCTCATCATTCTGTTGACGCTGTGGGTGAACTATGCCAGCATGGGTGGGATGGATTGTAGCCTCAGCCTTGTGGGCGATGCTGTGGCTGATGATGCTGAGATGAGGCGAGCAGTTGTATGGCAACAGGCAAGCAGCACAACAAAGCTGCAGGTCCTCAGGGGACATTGTTAGAGTGGCTGCTCTCCTCACTTTATCTGTTAGATCAAACAACACACATACACGCTGCAAAGCAATCCTTTGATGGAAAAAAAGCTTCAGTGCACTATATAATATACAAATATGACAGCTAATCAAGGACCATAATGTCATAGAAATCCTTTTACCAAAGGAGATGCAAGATCTACATGATTAAGAGGATCACATAGACTGTGTATAAGAAGTGGACGTAGTCACCCTCATTGGTTTGTGGACTACGATTTTGAAGCCTCGAGTTTGGCATTTTGGCCGGCGCCATCTTGGAATTTTTTAAACCAAAAGAAGTGACCATATTTGGACTGCAGAGTAACGACGGTAGTGACACCGTGGTAACGACCGGTCATTCACAAGGTAGCCCCGCCCTAAAGCATACCCTGCTTTATGGTCTATCTGACTCTAAATGGACTAATTGACTAAAAGAATATCATGCTGGATTGAAGAAGACTTGAAACTAGAGATTGAAACCATAAACTCATGTTTACTGAGATAATAAATCAAGTGAGAAGTAGGATCATATTCTCAGACTTCTATTCAATCTGAATTACTTTTGCAACCAAAGGAGTCGCCCCCTGATGGCCAGTAGAGAGAATGCAAATCTAAGCTACTTGACCATTGGCTTCACTTTTCAGGAGGTTGTCAACTGGTCAATCACTAAGCGTCTAATGATAAACTTACTGCTGGATATAGAGACACATTATTAAAATAAAAAATAAAAAATTATTTGATTGTGATTATTATTCCAATTGAAAGGAAACAAATAGGCCTACAACTCGAGATGTCTGTTTCTCTCGTGTGGTTTTGGGTCACTTTGGTATAATTTCAAAAGATTTACTTATGTAAGACTTGCATTTATTTATTTTCTGTGTGGATGGATCATTGACTAAAGTCCACCCCAGCTCAGTTAGACTGTAGTGATATGCGTGCGTGCCCATTCATTCAGGAATCTAGACCCATTGTTAAATTAAAACTTTCTATCTCAGCCCCCCTGGTAGTAAATTAGTAGGCTTGCGCAGGAGACTGGCATCGCACGGGCACGAATTTCCACACACATGGGGTGGAGGGGAGGGGGACGTGCGCAATGGAGACGAGGAGTGTGGTGGTGGTGGATATGGAGGGGAGGGGGAGGTCTGTATCGTGAGGCCAGAGTAGGGCCCGCCTTGTGGCTTCCTGGCCCCCTGCACCGGACGGGTGTATTATAGATGCGCATCCAAGCAGCCGGGCGGCGGGGGCCACTGGACGGGTGCAATGTGACCGGGGGTCGGGAGGGACTGGGACAAGCCTTAACCGCGCGGGAGGGAGGGTTTAACCATTAACCACCATTAACCATTAAGGCAGCTGTGCGGAGCCGGTACCGGAGGCTACATAAGGCGTGCGCACCGGCGTCCACGCCTCAGCCTGAGCGCGTTACCAGAGGCGGAGGATACATGCTCGGAGACAGCCACGCGAAGGGCTCGTTACCATGAGCGCGTCTCCTCAACGGACACTATAAGGTAACCATGGAGATCCTTTATTGTTTTAAACCTGACTACCTGCTGGACATTTTAGCTGCGGTGTCATAGAATAGAAAGTGTCTTCTATGTAACGGAATGTGTCACCGCGGCAACGGCCAGCGTGTCTAGGTGAAAACGAACCGGCTATAGGGGTAAGGATGACGCTAGGTTTGCGTTGATTATCACGAGTGGAAATACTCGTGGTTGATAGTGGCAGTGACATGAGCTGCAGCCCGGTGCTGGAACAGAGAGCCCCGGGCTGCCCCCGTTTCAGACAGCAGGAGAATAGAAGAGGAGGGCTCGTCTATTCAGCGCTGACCAGGGGAGCACTAATTTACGCCTTTGCCATGTTGGGTTCGGGTGGTGTTGGTCCTGACTACTAAACAGAGGATTGTTTCAGCCGGGAAAGTCCGTGTGCGGATGTCGCAACATGTAGGATGAAAGCCGCGTCAAGCCCGCGGCGATGGCACAGGAAGCGAGCGGAGCGGCCTTCAAAATAAACTTTTTTTTTTTGCTACTTAATATGCAAAAGTACAACTTGTCCTGTGTGTTAGTTGCGTGTTCTCCTAGCTGCACTACTCGTAATTTGTCATCGCCGGTATGATATCGGGGAGTGTGTGCAGTGATTGTTTTAGCTACATACCGGGGACGTCTGTTACCAAGACGACGCCAACATGTTCCTACATCGGAGTGAGGTTTTCCTCAACTCGAGCATTTTCGTGTGTCGCTGCTTTGAAGTTGCCGCTGCGCGTTCGGGGTGTTTACTCTGAAAGGTGTTACCGGAAGTGGTTTTCTTTCATCGGTTGTGACTTGACAGTCGTGTGACTTTGCGTCGCAGAGGATGTACGCAGCACCTCTGTTAATGGTAGAATATTTTTAGCCGCCGGGAGGAAATTTGGCGCTGGATGAAACTGTTTTTAAACTCACCGTCGGTCTCTTCTGGCTGCTGACATAACGTCACTTTGTTTGGCTTAAACAGTGGCTCGCAAGGGTTTTCAGGACATGTATTTATGGTGTCATAATGACAGATATTCGTTTTCAAGATTCTAGCAGTTGTACTGTGTTATTGTGGTGAGTTTATACTTTTTAAGTGTTTTATATTTCTGTAACAGTCATGTAACAATCATATTTGTCATGAAATGTGCACGTTAACCTACATTAATCTAGGATTTCTGTTTCGTGAATTGAAAGATTATGTATATTGCTTAGAAGTATTTTCCCACTAGCAGTTTTCAGCTTTTCTATGCATCAGAGTTTAACTTAAAGTCCAGCTGAAGTGAAAAATGCCTTTTTTTAACCCACATCTTGGTCATATTGTGCACCTATATAACAATATATGCAGATATTTTTTTTTTTTTTATCATAATCCAATATCCTTATCTTCCTGGAAAACACGTGCTGGCATCAGCTTTTACCAACAGATTTTAGCCAGTAATGACATCCATCCATCGATCAATCTGCAACTAAGGCTCTGCCCAGTTAGAGAAGGTCGTGAGCTCATGTTTCTATCCTGATTCGGAAATATGTCTCCATGTGGAAGAAAGATATTGTATGGATATTAATACAGCCATTTCAGCTCCACTTTAATATCACCCAGGCTGTATTTCCTTGTTTTATTACCTTGGCATATGATTTATTCATGAATGATTTTATCAGAATAACTTCTCGTGAAGCAGCTTTGGTCTGCTACTGATTATTGGAAATAAACGTGTACTGGACTTAAAACGCTTCACATTAAAGGCCGAATAATCAATAAATGTGCTCTTTTCCCAGGTGACTGTCCACTTCAACTGGAGAGGTTTTCCACAGGAGGTAATTCAATCTTCATACTGCAGACCTTTAAATATCTCCCTTGCAAACCTCTCAGCAGCCACGTGGTGTAAGGTGAGACATTCCCAGCCTGGTACACTCACCAGTCTAATGATCACTGGACTGAGAGCATGACCAGTCTACGCTGCCCACTTCAGACCTCTGATTAGATTTTTTTCCTGAACTCTAAAAAGGACTTGTCTACAAGTGACTGGAGGGGATATCTGCGGTGAGTCCCCCGAGCCGATTGTTTTCCTCTCTCCTGTTTTGAACCAGTATGCTCTTTTCTTTTTTCCGCCGGTCTACCCTGAGCACCTTGCAGTGAATGGAGAACATACTGGTTCTGCTCCCGAAGCACCGACAGGAACACGGGCTCTGCAGACGCACGGCTGCATGTGCCTCGCCGCAGCTTTTTTCCCCCAGAGCAGTTTTCTCCTGGTCTTTAGTAGCGACCCCCACTCCCTGTAAGCCTCTTTAATGGGATAAATCAATTGGACCGATCAGGTTCAAAACCAGATCAGGTGGCCAATTCCATTCTGACTTCCCCCAAAACACCCTGACCTTTTTTTCTTGTCAAGTCCACTGTCTTCCAAAGGCGTCCGCATGGTACTTTGGTCGAAAGAACAAGACAAACTCCCTGACATCGACATGTCCTCCGGGGCCGTTGAGGCGAAGAAGGAGGGAGGACCCCCGACGTCGGCCCTGCTCAACTCCAACTGCTCTGTCCCCCCGGTGATCCTGACCAAGGGCCCCGAGGAGGTGAGCCCAGGGACCGGGGGCGACTTGGAGCTCACCGAGGTCACATCCTTCACAGAGCGGGCCGGGGAGACCGGGGAGGATGAGGAGAGGGCGGAGATTGTGGTGGTGCTGGACTGCCGAGCCAACGCCAAAGGACAGCGGGAGGAGGACGCTCTCCTGGAGAATGCGAGCCAGAGCAACGAGAGCGACGACACCAGCACCGACCACAGCCCAGAACCACCGCCTCCACTCAAGGAGACCTCCTTCACTATTGGCCTGCAGGTGGTCTTCCCCTTCCTGCTGGCCGGGTTCGGGACAGTGGCAGCTGGGATGGTGCTAGACATTGTCCAGGTGAGTGATCCCAACATAGTCTTCAATATATATATATATTTTAGGCATGTCACAATACCAGAAAAGTACCAGTGAAATTCCAAATTCTCGATGGCCAATTCAATACAACAGAACCCATATCTGGTGCCGCGAAAACCAAGTACGGCACGTTTTCAGAATCTGGGCATCAATTTGGTAGCGAAGTTGTTGTGACATCCCGAGCACACAACATATATTTATGTATGAAAAATGTGCTCATTTTGTACTAACAAAGTGAGAACACTGAATATATTGATAAAGAAAAGTGCTTGGTTCTGATTGTAATGTGAAACTGAAATCCAAATAAACTATTCATGTGGTTAATTCTCTTATGCAACAAAAAGGTTCTACTCTAAGTCTAAAGAACATTTAACATGTATTGTATGCTAACACGAAGGGGAACTTAACTATGTTTGGGAGATGGTGATGAAGTGGGGAACAAATGTGTTTTACTTTCAGGAAAGAAATCAGTTGTTAATTAGTGAACTCCAGCTGAACGGAAGATGCTGTCGCACTAAACTAGGCACATAAAGAACAACGGGAAAGCCCTAGGAGAACAAAAGAATACAAAAAGAGAACTCTCTTCCCTTTTTCTACACTTTATACTTCTGTACTTCACTCATCCAGGAAATAATCAAGTTTGTTATTCCCTTTCCTTACAAACCAGTCACCTGTGAAAACCAACAGGTAAAGTTCACCTGAGGTGTCACGGTTCACAGCTCCTACCCTGTTATGGAGTCACACTGTGGGATGGGCCCTGAAGCATTTGATTTAACGTGCCCTGTTGACTTTGGCTGGCATGTGTCTGTCATAGCGCCACTGGCCACTGTCTAATGGCATGGGTTTGGGGATGGGTGGGGCAGCTGTCACGTATTTGCATAACCTTTTTTCACCTCTTCTGCCTCGCTGTCCTCAGGCCTGGCACACATTAGTACACTCTGTCTCACACCCCTCTATTTAAAATCTCACTTGTAGTGAGTAAAGATGTGACTGCCCTTTATAATTGCTCTCTTCTTTTCCTGTTGACTCACTGTAAAGAAATATCTGCAGGGTAGAAATGCAGGCCAAAGTCATGTTGACAGCTCATATATTTCTGTAAAGTCAAGCTTGTGATGCGGATAAAGCTGGTGGTGTCGGGCTGCCGGGAGACCAGTTTGGGCACATAGTGTCCAGGCATGCTGGTGCCAACATGGTGGACCCCAGGGAACTCAGCAACAGGGGGGAGGGGAAGAGGCGGTGGAAGAAGCGTACTTTCTTTGAGCACCTGAAATGTTTTCAGTCGAGCTGAGTGAAACGGAAACACAATGCGGTGTCAAAGCCTCCGTCACCGTGTGGTTAGGTATTCTCACTAAACCAGGAATGCAGAGCTCCGAGGTCAAAATTTTTTCATGCTGCCTCAACTTAGGCACCATGCTGCTGCAGTCTCTCCAGTTTCCAAAACACACAGCGTACCATTCCTTCGGAGGTGAGGCTGGGAAACGAGGAGACATGGAAGGTAGTGGGCCTTATCTTTCCCTTCTGGACAGTTGGGCTTGTGCCCGCACAGGACAACCTTGAAGTAAACACGTGCTGTGAGATGTGAGGCGAGGCTAGACGGTCGGCCGAAGGCGACATTGAGTTCTGCTGAGCATCTAGCTGGTCGTCTCGCCGCCTAATTCCCCCTCCATGACACCTTGAGACGCTAACTCGGCTAATCCCCCCTGTCCTTGCAGCGAGGTAATTGACTAACTCTCTGTCAGCCTCTCACTCTCTGGTTCGGCCAGAATGCACCAGCTCTCTGTTAAAAAGCCAGCTGGGAAACGTGAACGTAACGTTTGGGAGCCTTTATTTGATGCGTCTGCCCGGCCTGAGTTTAGAAGTTTGCGGCTTGGACCGTTTTAGGCTTTTTGCAAACATTCTCTATAAGGCCTCTTTGAAATGTATCCTCATTAAGGTTACTCACTTTCACTATATACAGCACAAACACACACACACACACACACACACAGAGCTCATGGCCTCATTCCCACTCGGCCTAGAAAGGAGCGTCCAGGCTGGTATAGAGGAGGGAGACGTCTGCATACTTCTGCTTGGTGACTTGGCAGCAGAATGACCTAAAACCGTCGGTCTCTCCCAGTTGGGGCTAGAAACGGGGCTCACTTGGGTTACTCTGTAAAGGTTACGCGTGGTTTGTAAAGGTCACGTAGTGCTAGTTTTCCTGGGAATGCCAGGGTCAAAGGTCAAACGGGTGATTTGTGATTCCAGTCACAAGATGCGCATTCGAAATCGTGCAATTCCTTCTTTGGCACAAAACCACAAACCATAATGCAGTTTTCATCATCATGCAAGCGTCCGCCACACTGTCGAGCCATGTGTACTAAAACCCTACAAAACAACCCGTTTAAAAATACAGGCACCAGTAAACAGGAAAGCACAGGCGTCCCGATGGTTAAACAGCAGCCGAGCCCTCGCTGCCCACCAGACACCATTTGGGTCCGACCACATCCACTTGTCTAGTTTTCACACAGGAGCCACTGTGAAACCTCCTCAAACTCCCCCATTCACCAGACATTGATGCGCAAACGTATGCATCTTTAGCTCAACATGTAAAATATATAAAGGATCAAGTGATTTTTGGAATCTGACTGCCTGTTTTTAGACCTTCTATTTATAGTGAGTCAGTCATTTCCGTCAGACAAAGGTGTCTTGACAATCATTAACATCATATCAGCTAACGCTCGACAATATCAGAGAGCTACTTGGTAAGGATGGGAGCGATAAAGATTGGAAGGATTACTAGGTTAGAATGCTTTTGTGTTGCCCCCAAACCCTGGCTAATCTTTCACTCAGGATCCTCAGGAGTCCTTGGAGGGTCCTGGGTCGCTTATTCGCACTTCTGCTAGTCAGAGATTTCAGGCTTTCAAGCTGCATCCAACAGTCTCAGGCTTCTTTAGGACTTGCTTTTCCTCAGTGCGTCTGTTGCCTAAAAAACTTGTGTGTCACTAGAAAATGTCCTCTTTGTAAGTCTTTTTAAAGAATCCTTCACCCACAAAAGGATTGTTTGTCTATCAATTACTCACCCCACGTTACCTTGAAGACTTGAAGACAATGTTGTTTTTCTTGCCTCCAAGGTGAACAAAGAATTTAAAAAAAGTGTAGTCCAGTATGATGCAAGTCTCATTTATCCAGTCGTATGCCCCCTAATTCCCAAACAAACATCTACTATCATAAGGTTACTATTCAAAACAATTATCTTTGGGGAAAGTGCACATACTAAATGAGACTAGGATGTTACTGTATGAGTTACTTTGAAACCAATGGTGTGATATAGTTTTGGCGTCGCCCCCTTTTACATCAATTCATCAAGACTTTCCCCCATTTTTGGATTCTCCATTTGCCTTCATGGGAGAAAAGTCTTGATGAATTGAAGTAAATGGGGCTGTGTTTAAAAACAGCAAAACTATATCCAACCATCTGTTTTCAGACTCTGACACATCTTGTCCAGTAGAATCCAAGTCTCGTTTATTAAGTCGTGTGCTCACTACTTTCCAAAAACATCCATTTTTGGGAAAACTTTACTTTTTCACCATTACTTCAATGCATCAAGACGTTTTTAACATGAATGCGAGAAAACTTAGTTTCAGTAATTGATATCCAAATAGTAACTTTTGGGCGATGAATTCTTTTAAGTACACAGAGGAACATTTATATTAAAGAGTTATTAAAAAGAGTTTAGTAGCTGACTAATCTTTTAGGCTCAAATCCAATGTGCTCAACACTTATGGCCATGTCTATGATCATTTCACCCTTCATGGCATGTGTTAGCACACGAGCCCTGTACCGCCCATTGAACCAGACACCACCTGACGTGGTTTTCTGTGACGTTGCCGGCGTTGCGTTGACATTGCGTGCCACCAGCTTCAGCGTTCGGCTCACTACAGCAAGTACAGTGATCGCGACTAAAATTGGGCCTCGTTACTCAACCGGGCAACCCGACCCTTGTGGGGCTCGCATACCAGAGCTCCTATAGGTCTGTACACAGAGGTACTGGGGTTGTCCAGTAGAGTTCCTGGAACCGAGGAGGTGGCCGCGAGAGGGAGGGCTTGCTTGGCCCGAAGCCAGTGTTCCATGGAGACAACAACATATATCACCACAGGGGAGGCAAAGAGGGAGATAGGGGAGTGAGACAGAAGTAGAGAGGAGAGAGAGGGAGGGGGAGAAAGCTTGAAAACACGCGGCTGTGAAATAAGAGAGGAGTGCTCACAGAGGTGCTCACAAGGCTGCTGGGTTGGCAGGAGGCAGCGAGCCAAGCTGAGGGACTGGCTGTTGGAAAGGAGCTCTGCTTGGCCTGACGACAGCAAGGGGATAGACGGAGGGAGTTTAACCCGCACTGGAGTGTTGGTGCCACGCCTACTGACGGCCCTCATCTGTGCTTTGCATGTGGATGCACAGAGTGACAAAATTAAACAGAAATACAAGCTCACTGCTGTGAGAAATGCAGGCCGGCACTGTTTATACGTAACATCAGCTACTCCTCTGTTTTCCTTCCCTCATCTATTTTCTCCGTCTCCTTTCTTTTCTGTGTCAGCCTCGGTGAATATTGATTCAGCTCAGGGCAGACCGGAGCGTAAGTGCTAGGGGACTGTGGGACCGGGCCCCCAAGATAAGCACTTTAACTGGAGATGGATCGGTGGCCGCGGCCTCAGCATGGGCTTTGTGCTTTTGTCACACTTGTCTTTTCAGTGCAACCCCTGTCATCCGATTATTTTAGGACGTGTTTATTGTCAAGCCTGTACACCGAGATCGGATCTCGCTCACGTTGGGATCCAATCTGATGCATAGGTGGCCTGTTTCTCATTGAGTTCAGATCTCAGGTCAGCGCAGTTGAGACTTGCTGTATGAATCCTACTGATGAAAACCCAACATCTCCTGTTTTTGTTGTTTCAAAATAAAAGTTCTTAAATAACAAAATTACAGGGGGACTTTTATTATGAAGAATTAACAGGGAAATGTGTTTATTACAGAATTAGCGACACTGTTAGCGGCTATTCTTCAATAAAACAAGTCTACTAATACTGTAGGGAGGAAGAGTGAGCAGCCAAAATACCGGGGAACTTCTATTGAAGAATTCAGTGAACAATTTAAAGGACATTAAATGTGTTTATTCACCATTTTACAGACATGGAATGTATCTGATCACCATTTAATCAGACAGACTGAGGTGTCGAGTGTGGACACATATGTGGACACAGCTGTCTTCCCATTTGGCTCATCCGATCACGACAGTCCCATTGAAGAGGCAAGTGTATCCATGGTCTCACAGGGAACCCACCTCTCAAGGGCTGGCCAGTCGCCAGAGAGGAGGTCATCAAGGTCACATCTAATATCACCAACTACATTTGCCCATCTATGAGGATCTGGACATACTGATGGCAATTGTCCCAACACTGAAGAGGCTACTGGATTTATTGTTTGTTTATATTTAACATGCTATAATATGGTTTCTCTTCCATCATGAAGCCATCCAAGTTTGCCTTGTACATTCTAGTTGAAGATAGTTGGTTGACTGGAATCAGACTCCAAACCTACACAACTAACAACAATACATGAAATTAAGTTTATACTTACATGAAAGGTTCCTCCTACAGAGAAGAATGCAGTGCTTGTACATTTCATGAGAAATTATGAAGAGACAGGGCTTCACATGAGTGTGAATCACCCATGTTTGTTGACAGAAATATGAATGTGTGCTTAAAGGGTGGTAATGTTGAGTAACTAGTAAAAGTAAGCAGAAACACCTCACCCAGTCTTTCCTAATAAAACTATCTTCCATGGAATTAGCTTATGTAAGCACTCCTCAGGTTTTCTTTTAAAGGAAGAAAATAAGACTAGATTTTTAACATAAATATATGAACAAGTTGCTTTTTGCGTACATTGTTAAACAGGTGCACATTATGACTGGAGACATGATCTAAAGGTGTTAAAAAAGGGATTTTCACTTAATCTCAACTTTAAAGTAATGCTATTGTTATCATATGTAACACACCATTAATGTGATGGTGAGGTATGAGGCAGCCCATCTCCTTGTGTTGATGCTGCAGCAGATAAGGATTGGTGGGTAAGCAGAAAGGGGGAAACACAAGGGAGATTAAGGAAAGAAGGTAAATGATAAATGATAAATCACTTTTACATGAAGTTCCGGTGACCTTGATCTGGTTAAAGGAGATCAGAGAGCTGACATGATTGTGTAAAAGGTTGTGTAAAAATTTTACATTGTGTAAAAGGTCTGTGGAGACACACTATCTGGTCCATCATTCAGGTCTGGTTTCACCACTGAATCACTATGAAAGAAAAAGGTCACAGAGACATCGTGCTCCCAGCAGCGATGTGTTCTATATACACGTTGTTGTTGTTTGATGTTGTGTTACTGATATTACGTGGTGGTCTTTGCAGCACTGGACGGTGTTTACGGAGGTGTCAGAGGTCTTCATCCTGGTTCCAGCACTTCTGGGGCTCAAAGGCAACCTGGAGATGACCCTGGCCTCCAGGCTTTCCACAGCGGTAAGAATATGTATATATAATACCTTTATCACAGTTACTTTGAGTCATTCCGGCGAAATGTTTAAATTGCAAAGTGTAAAGAGACCAATCTCCCATTGGCTGGAAACCTCTGACAGACACATTCAAGCTGATTGTTGTCGGGGTCAGGAGTCATATTGCCAAACGTGACCTGGGTTCCAGACAAACTGATAGCAACATTCCTGCCCATTCTCCGGTGCACCTGAGCACACAGGTGGCTTTTGTCTGAATGTGTTGTTCATCTTAAACATCCCCTGAGTTGCAGGAAATTAAAATGCAGCAAAACTACAACTTTGTCCGAAATCACACATTTAATAAATGTTATTAGAGCATCAAACAGCCACAAAGGACTTTACATTAATTTATTGATTTGGTCAATGCACTCATTGCCTCCACAATGAAAAGGCAGTAGCATTCCTTTCACCCTTACCTTTCACAATAAAACCCTGAGACGTACACGCGGCATCACTGCTTATCAGCAGAAGTTAAATTTCAACAAATTAGGGGAGTGAGTAGAGACTAGTGAATGAGTGAGTGATTTTGGACACAACCAAAAAAGTGATGCATAATGCTCCAATTGCTTCCATTGCTCCGATGTCTGGAAGCTTCAAAGAAGAGCAATCTTCAAGTGTTGAATTGGCTTTTTTTTTCCAAAATAAAAACAATCTCTAGAATCTGTATTCTGTGTGCTATCTTGCTTGCTATCCATATTCCTGTAATTCACAGTTAAATGTAATTTTGTTCGGGCTGCAGGGTTTTCTACGAGTACAATTTGATGCTAGTAGTACATTTACTGTCTGTGGCTCCACTGAGCTCTGGCTCTGAAAGCTGTTGTACGGTGTGAGGGGTCACTGAGCTGACCAGAGGTCAGCAGCACACCCTACAGTTATGAAGGCATAAGGGAATTAGTCCTCACATTCTTTCCACAGGCCTGTGGGAATCCGGTGACAATTCTGATTAGCATCGCTAACTGAGGCCCACCCAGCATGGAGAGCTCAGCTCAGTCACAGACATAAACTGTTCTCATGAGACGTTTAGAATCAGTCCGTTTTTACGTCTCAGTCATGTTTCCCTGGATTCATATAGCATGCTAATCCATCTGACTACAAGCTACGAGAAATCCACATGTGCTGCAGAATCTCCAAACCCCTATGGAGAGGCAGAGGCCCGCCCCTCCAATGTGCCCCATGGGACCATATTTTGGGAAAAATATACAGCAGTGGAAAGACAAATTCAGTTTGATCCCGTTTTAATCCGTCATGAATTACACATGTTTGTCCATTTAAAAGATATTTTTACTTGTGAAGAAAGTCACATTTTGCTGTGAAAATAGGTTATTAGAAAGACTATGCAAACAATAGGCTTGACTGCATAGAATCACATATTGATTAGTAGTAGCGTGATTGTGAGCAGCAGGATCATATTGTTGCATGATCAATTAGCAGGTTGACGTCTTCCATATTTACACTTCAAAATAACAGCGCTGCAACAATTAATGGATTAGCTCCCAAAACTATTTTGATAACCGACTCATTGGTTTGAACGATTTTTGGAAAGGAAATAGTAAAAATTCTCATATTCCATCTTTTGAAAGGTGAATATTTTTCTTGTTTCTTTACTCCTCTGTTACAGTAAAATTAAAATATTAAAGTTGTGGACAAAACAAGGCCTTTCAAGACATCATGTTGGCCTTTAGACACACATTTTCACCATTTTTTAGAACAAGCAACTAATTCAGAAAATAATCGACAGATTGATCGACAATGGAACTAATGGTTAGTTGCAGCCCTGATGATTTCTATCAGTCAAGTTTCAGTAGCAAAACATTCAGTGAAAGACAACATGCAGGCCAGCCATGACACCTGCCAGTATCATGTTTGTCATAGTTAAAGCAAAATCCTGGCTGTACATAAAGTAAGAATGTTTCGGTTGCTTGTAGTTAGTGTTTTGTAGAACATTCCATGGTGCTTCCATATTAATTCAGAGTGCAGCTGTCATGGTGAATCAATGACACATTGGGAAGTAATTCAACATTGTTTCAGCGATGCTTCAACACTGATTCAACAAACTGTCAATGGTT
This sequence comes from Eutrigla gurnardus, assembly GCF_963514095.1. NCBI lineage: Eukaryota > Metazoa > Chordata > Actinopteri > Perciformes > Triglidae > Eutrigla > Eutrigla gurnardus. Next base: position 23,691,430 of record NC_139916.1, on the reverse strand, counting down.
GTTGGTGTCTGCGATATTAAATCTGGAGCCTTGAAAGAAATGACAGATATTCATTATGAGACAATTAGGCGATACTTATTTTACACAGAACTGTTATTATACTTTTTAGGATCTATAAACAGAATGGATTACTATCAGCATTTTTCCTCCCATTTGTCAAGCTGCATGGTTAAGAGTTCAGTGTAGAACGATTCTCACATCCATCATCACAAAGTAGGCCAGAGTGAGGTTCCTGCCCTGAGACATGACTGTTGGCTCTCTGCTGGCTCGGCCCAGCAGGACCACGTTTCTTTCCATGCCGCCGCTAATTAAGAGAAGATTAAGACCACTGTAAATTTCCTAATGCGCTTATTAGTGAAAAAAATAATGTAATCCCTGGGACTGGCTGGCTGGAGGAGTTTTCAATTCACATGACCGTGATGATGATTCCCTGGTCTTTATAACCTCTTTGTCTTTGAATATTTCACTGAAGTGAGTCTTGCATCGTTATTCATCAAACTAAAGGAAATGTACAGTTGTTTTTGCACTTCTGTCATATCCCCTCTTGCATGTTAATCATTGCACGTGTTCGGATAATGATCTTTTTTAGATTACTAGATCTTGGCAACACCTGCATTGCAGCTGTTTCCACATTGCACACATTCTACCACACTATAGTCAGAGATTACAACCCCTCCAAAAGTCGACTTTATCCCCCTTCTGTGTGTATTAGATGTTTCAACGTATGTTCACAAGTGTGCAGATTCCAACCTTGAAATGGAAGTCAACACAAAGTCAACCAGTTGAATATGAATGGAAATGTTCGTCGCCTGAAAAGCAGGAGTGATGCGTTTGAATCGTACCCCTCTTATTCATCTTATGTCATCCTGTAAATCTCTTTCACAACACTCACCACGCTCTGTCGCTGTGATGATCCAAGCACCACTAATCCAGCTGCACACACACACACACACACATACACACACACACACACACACACACACACACACACACACACACACACACACACACACACACACACACACACACACACACAGAGCTGATTACCTGGCATCATCATTACACATCATCACATAACACCAGGCAATGCTTCTGAGAATTTCTCATCTCATCCGTGTACTGAATCGCTTTGCATGTTGTCGTCCTAAAAGGGACTTTTGCTTTTAGTTGAACTCATATTATATAAAGCGTCTTCTTCTCCTGAACTCTGAGTGTTTCCTGAACGCTGCCAGATAGTCAAATGGTAATTCTGCTACAGTGAGAATAATTTGAGAGCTTAAAAAAATAAGAAAAATGACCTCAATTTCACTTGACGTTACAGCATGGCTCAACTGTTATGTTATTTAGAATCTCTAATCTTCTTAATATTTTGTAATATTTGGATTTGTAGGTCAGGTTTTTTTTTCAATGTCAACATTTTAGGATAGATTCATTTATGTGCATTAATAAGCATGAACCAACCAGTAGCTATGTAAAGATATAGTGCATTAATGTTGAGTAGAGAATGTTGCCATCTGTGTGTGTTGTTCTCTTTTGTTCCTTTTAGTGCATTATACTAAAATAGGATTAATTGACACAATACTAAGTTGATCCTAGCAAACATTTTGGATAGCTGTTAGCATCGAGAGTGCAAAGATAATTCTTGTTTATTATAATTCTTATTTTTGTATTGTTAGCTATCATTTCTCTCATTAATTAATTAAGTGAATTGCTGAAAGAAGTCAGATGGGCAAGAAACATAAGCGGTCACCCCGCTTAGACCAACTTTGACTTAAAGGTGCTATTGACAACATTGATAACATCCAGCCACTAGATGTTGCACTCACACTCCCCCCTTCCATTACATCCACGTCACAACACAGCTGTTGCTTGAAGCTCAATGGGTTGCCAGTGTTCGTGTTAGCAAAAAGCTAGCTTCAATGATATCTTACTGGCCAAGAAGGAAAGTAGCCACCTCGGCGTTGCTTTTCAGTCCTTGAAACTCCTTCAGCTGAGTCCAACGATCAAACGCTGAACCAATGTTCACTCTGGTCTTGCTCCTCCTTTTGTCACTTAGCACTTGGGACTGGTACCGAAATGTCGCCCGCTTACCGTCAAACTCTGCCATTTTCCCGTTTGTTACACACTAACCCCAAAGACTATTGACCCCTGACTACGCAGAGATACCATGTGATACCAACGTCGTTATTCTATTGGCTCACAAGTCTTGCTAGAAGCCGCAGCCACATGTCACACATCTACACAGAGCATGAAACATTAATTTTGGACCTTACTTTTAAAATGATGAATTCTCAAAAAAAAAAAATTCACAAGAAGTGATACTTTGATTCTGCACCTTTCTAAAAGCTCTGTGGATGTATTCTTTTTTTAAATATTTGTTTATAAAAAAATGTTATCAATATGACCTTATTTGTCGTTATTATGAATTCACAGTTTTTTGTGTGTTTAATTTCTGCTATTCCTCCAAGTAAAGTGGGTTAGAGGATCTGTCCAAACTTGTTTATAGCCTGTCTGCTTGTCATTTTATTCCACTGGACTTGGTTGTTGAGATTTTGCTATGTTCCCACATCTGTATAATAATTTAACAGCAAAGTTTATTACTGTAAAAGAAAAAGTCTTTATCAACTAGAATTACACACCAAACATTCAAACCCCTGAATTAAACTGCATTCACATGAATACATATGTATATGTAAACTTCTTACACTGCCTTAAACCCGAGCATGAAGCGGATATTCTCCCCGCAGCGCTGTTTGTGTTTTCATGTGTCCAGATGTTTCCTTTCCCTCTGCATATGTAAATGTTGGAGCAGAGGAAGGAAGAGGAGATCCTCTGTTTGTGTCCTCTCACCCTGGATGAGCATCGGGATCATTGCTCTGGATACACAGAAGCCCACTGTAGCCACAGCCACTTGACACTTGAGACCATCATTGTGTGTGTGTGTGTGTGTGTGTGTGTGTGTGTGTGTGTGTGTGTGTGTGTGTGTGTGTGTGTGTGTGTGTGTGAACTAGCGGGGAGATGAGATAAGTGGAGTCGGCCACAGGGTGGGGAATCAGATCAGAGTTTCTTTGTCCAGAGAACTGACATCTGATTGTTCTGATGGGACCAAGAGGCAACAGCGTGTACACACACACACACACACACACACACACGCACACACACACACACACACACACACACACACACACACACACACACACACTACATGGTAATAGGTTGACCTTGTGCATTCTTGTCTCTCTTACAGGCTAATATTGGTCAGATGGACACAGCCAAGAACATGTGGAAGATGATAATGGGGAACTTGGCCCTCATCCAGGTAAGTGAAACACGTCTCTGGAGGATGATGAAGTGAAGTCCAGTGTCATGAAGCATCTCTAACCATGCTGACATGGCACTGAAGCAACAAGGCAGAACATCTGATAATTAATTGTACTGTTCAGTTCAATCCTCAAATTTACTCTTGAACATTTTATTTTCAGTTTAAGGGATAACTTCAGTGTTTCTTGAACCCGAAGCTAAACAGGCTGCCATTGATCGCTCAGGCAATTCTTTAATTGTAAGTCCACTGAAAGTACCTGTTTTTGCTTCTGAGAGACTCAGATTTGCATTCTAAGTGTCTGACAACATTATGGAAAGGACTCTACGGAGAAATAAACGTTTTCTTCATTTTACCTTCAGCTTGATCAGGTCTGTTTGTCATTGAATACGACCAAGTCAGGCTCAAGGAGAAGTCTCATTCAGCCTCATCCATGTTGTCAAAATCAGCACTGAAAATATTTTAGATATCATAAAGCTACACGTTCTGTACTCCAACTCACACTCATGTTTTCATCGTTCCAGCAACAAGTCACATGACACATGGTCAAGTAAAACGTAAAGAAAAATGTTGGTGGCAAAAACAAGCATTTTTAGTGGACGTACATTTTTGATGAAGAGTTGCCCCGAGCGATGACTTTACAATTAGCGGCTGAAGTGTTCTCACTCAATACTGGACCAATTTCATTTTTTGTCCTATGATTCTTGCCCAGGATGATGGAAAACCCTTTAAAAACCTGATTACAGTTTTACATGACCAAAAAAAAAAGTGTTTCTCTCAATCCCTTAATCTGATTAAGGAAAGCCAGTTTCTGCTTTAGATGATATTTCACGAATCAAATCACCGCCAAACCGTTGGGGCGACCTGCTTTGATAAGTGTGCGGCAAACACAGTGTGTGTGCTGTGTGGAAGCTTCTGAACACTTTGCTCTGATTGTTAATTAAAAGTGCCAATCTGATTGATCTGACCGCATTGATGCAGGTTGAAGGTGCCCACGCCCTGACAGGTGCATCACAGCTGTCATTACTCTCAATTAATGCCCTTGCAGTCACTGCAGCCTCTGCTTGGATTACTGCTCAGAGCAGTTACCCTACATGAACAAGGATATTCATTCCCCCAACCGAACTCTTCATGTGGCCTCTCCTGAGGTTCTGCCATTTGAAATGGGCTGGTGGTTATGTAATGTTTGGAGAGTCACTTTAAACAGGTGCTGACACAACCTCCTGTACAGGGTCAGGGTGCACTCACACTGGGTCACACTGGTGCTCCATTAAGAGACTTAAAATAATAATAATAATAAATGTTTTATTTATGGCCACCTTTCAGGACACTAAAGGAAACCTTACATGTACAAATAATAAGTAAAAACAAACCAAACATAAATACAAAACAAGAATCAACAACAGGCTAACAGAAGAACAAGTCAATACTAAGTTGTAGTGAGTTATACTGGAGATTCTGGTGGCTGGTTAATTTAATCTAAGATAAATTCAAATCAGAGTTTAGCAAAACAAGGTTTAAGATGAGTAAATCCACAATAAAGTGTAATTTAAATAATTTACCCAGACAAAATAGCTGAATTACTGTTTAACATTATTGTTTAGATACATTTCCTTACTTAACATTTAATAAACACAGTTGCCGATATGCTGCCATTAATTTCAATGTTAGTCTGAATGGAGATTTAGATTTTTTTATTAATTACTTTTAACTCTGTGGCTGGGTTGCACCAACAAGGATTAAATTAATCCAAGATTAGTTCTAATCAGTGTTTAGGACAATGAATAAATCCAGATTGAAAATGAAGCAGAGCTCTGCTGCATCATTAGAAACACATTTCAATCAAATTTAAATTCAATTCAAATTTAAAACAAAATTCGAGTTTAGGAGTTTAGTCTGGGGGGGTTTCGGCTAATTTGTATTCCTTCGCAAACATTGCTAAAAAGTATGTTAGTTAGGCTAACGTTACTCATGGTGGCTCGGCAGAGATTTGTCTTCCTTCTATAAAAAAATGTTGGTTGATTTAATGAAACAATTCAGATAAAAAAAAAATAGCACACTAAGGAAAAAGAAAAAAAGACTTCCTGTTGGTCCAACCTTCCAGTCCAGCTCCATCACAGTTTCCTTGCTCACAGTGCATCACAAATTGCCTTTAAAGTTTTGACACAATAGAATGAAATGTTTTCTAGGTTTAGAGTGCCTTTTTAACCCTTTTAGATCATGTTTGACAATATATGCAGAAGAACACATTAAAAACACATTGTGTCCAATCTGCCGATCCTGTTTCACTCAGAAATACATCGCGATACAGAAGAAAGATACTCTTGGTATGCAGTTTTAGCTCAACTAACAGTGTGAATATTCTGCAGCTCAGATGTCAGATAGTCAGTCATGCAGCTGACATGTAAACTCGATAGCCACATCAACCATGTCCATGCATGTGTTCAGGTCCAGGCCACAGTGGTTGGCTTCCTAGCCTCCATAGCTGCTGTGATCTTCGGCTGGATCCCAGAGGGACACTTCAGGCTGGGCCACGCGGTGTTACTGTGTGCCTCCAGTGTGGCTACTGCCTTCATCGCCTCTCTGCTGCTAGGTACGACCACCACACACAGCTACTCATCAGGGGTGTCTGGGGTACATACGTGCACCCATGGGCGTGTTGGTCTAAAAAACTGTGTAGACAGGCTCAATGTTGGGGCATTTCTATCTCCAGGCAGCAGAAAGCTATTGCACCACTGGCCAACACAAATCTGGTCTCAAGTCAAAGGTGTGGTATTTTTATCAAGGGCCACATACACATACCTGTCCCCTCCCCTCCCTACACAAACATTAATTCAGCATCCCATCAACGGACAGCGACAAACATTTGAATACTTCACAGTTTTTTGATTCCAGATATGACTGTATAGGATTTTTTCCAACTCATTTGATCCAAACATTTCCAATAACCCCAAACACTGAAAGAAGACGTAATAATTTCCAAAATACGTATGTTTCTTTCTAACAAAATATTCTGCTTCAATCCATATTTGTTTGCGATTAACCTGTTAAAAAAATAAAATTTTCACTGCTGCTATAGCAATGTGCCAGGTGTCGGCTCATCTGTCTTTTAAAATGAATGGAAGATCGGTTTAATTCATGTTAAGTCCAAAACACAACTATGAGTAGAGATTAAACACAAACTCTTTACTTTGTAAACAGATTCATCGCCGTTTAACTAGTAAAAGTTGGACACTTGAAATGAACTTGTGACATGCAATTTATTCCATGAACTATTGACCATTTAAATAGGGCCCTATCTACAGCCATGCCATCGGCTCCGTCAGATCTTACTTAGGCCCTGTGCTGCTTTGAGCTAAATGCTAACATCTGCATCCTAACATGTTCCCAGTGACAATGTTAAAATGCTAACGTTTACCACGTCCATCATTGTAGTTCAGTGTGTTAGGATGCTAACATTTGCCAATTAGCACAGAACACTAAGTACAGTTGAGGCTGAATCTCATTAGCTTTGCAGGTAGTTGGTCATAAAACTAAGTATTAGAAGCATCGGATTACTAACAACTTAACCTCACATAGTTAAACATTTCAGGAATCACCAAAGAGGGGTTAAATGTCTGAACCATATTTCATGGAAGTACATCCAACAGTCATCGCAATATTTCACTCCAAACCCTAACTGTGAACCTCACGGTGGTTAGTGGAAGAGTCATTGTAATACTAATGTGATCAGGATTCATCCTCTGGGGACCATGAATATCTCTACCAAATAGTTGAGATATGTCAGTCTGGACTGGGTGATAGACCGACTGATCAACGTAGCCATCCCTAGAGTCATGCCAGCAAGGCTTCAAATTTGCATTAATTGCTATTCTATTTAAGTATAATGGCTTTGACTAACTCAACAACTGCTCTTCTTTTTCTCGCTTGTCTGCCCTTCTATGAGTGAAGGCATACTCTTAGCTGTTACCTTGCCATGAGAGGACCCTGTTTCCAATAAACTGCAGTCAATACCTGCCTGTCGCAGTAGGAAACAGAACATTTATCATGTGGGAACATAACCGGGTTTAATCATTTTAAAATATGTTAAAGCCTTCAACCTTCTGGCCAGCAGCTTCAGCTCGTCTCAATTTATGTTGTGAACGCAACCTTCAGGTTTTGTTCTTGTCAGCTTTGACTTCCACAGTGGAAAACAACAGAACAGAAAAACAATTCTGGCTACACCCTTAAAGGCAACATTCTCGGCTCTGTGTTGTTGCTCTACACACTTGACCCCAGAACCCTGATGGTAGCTGGTCACACTGAGCATCACGTGTTACATGGAAGATCACATATTGACACATTCGACTGCGCGTGACGGGTCTCCCAAGTTGTGACGTCTCTGACCTTAAAATCCCACACAGGGCTCATCATGATCGGCGTGATCATCGCGTCCAGGAAAGTTGGCATCAACCCCGACAACGTGGCCACGCCCATCGCTGCCAGCCTGGGAGACCTGATCACCCTGTCCCTGCTGGCAGGCATCTCAACTGGACTGTACCAGGAACTCGGTAACAATCACACACGGGTCACAGAATCAACTCCATACACTTAGTGTCTAATGTGATGCACAAACTACAGGGGGAACCAGGCAAACATGTTCTCAATCTCAAAACTGACCAGTGTTTAAACAAACTACGGTTTGCACCTTAATGGTGATTATTAGTCACACAAGTGTTGTGCAACCAGGCTTATCAGTGTATTAATATAATTTAATGCAAAGCAATTTATTGCAATATATTGCTGTTCTTACAGCTTTATTATAATACATCATGACAGGAAAAAAGGGAAATGGGTGTCATAGAGTACATTTTATCAACTTTTATTTTGAATTATTTAAATACTTTCATGTTTGATGTCTGGACGAATCACAACACGCCATTGACGTGGCGTCACATGACTGTGTATGACGGAGGTCAGCTGAGATATTTTAATATTAAGAATAGAATACCAATAATCAAAGAAAGGTCAATGTGTCTATGGAATTGGAAATAAATATGTCACTTAATTAAAGTAATTAGCTCCGGCTCAGCTTCACTAAACTATCCAAACATGGACAACCAATGAAATCATCCCGACAAGTGTGTGTGGTTACTCCTCCCTATGTCTGGGAGTCTGCAGACTCTTCGGTCTTACTCACTTTAAAAACCTCGGGCATGTACTATGTTGACTTGTTGGGGCTAGTTTGACTGTTGTGTGTGGTGGTTGTCAATTTAGTGTAAAGACTGCCTCCTAGAGATGAAACCAGGTACTGTCAGTCCAACTGTAGACCTGCTCTCTGCAGTTGATATTATTAGTTTAAATTTCAAACTCAGTTGTCATTATCTTCAAGATTTCTGACTTTAAAATGAATAGTTTCTTTAAACTTTTCATGAAATATACTAATTGTTAATTCGTTATTATTAAGCAATGATAGTCATAAAACTGTTTTGGTACACAAATGAGAACATTGCTCTTCGCCTTAACCTTATTGGATTTGGCAGGAATGAACTTTTTTGTTTTGCAATAGGTGGTCTTTATTTTGAGGAATACTAACATCAGATTCCAGCTAGCGCCGCAGCTCCATCTCACATATATTGTTATCCGGGTAATAATTAAATTGGCCCATTCTTCTCTTCACAGTGCAACAGATGACACCACGTTTTAGTGATGATGATTATTACAGTTAATGTTGGAAATTCTACACACTTGAATGTGTCACATAACAAAGTATGGTGTCCTTGGGGAAAACTACACACACCATTTTCAGTAAAATAATTAAACTAATATATATTCACATCCAATCATCCATATCATCCATATCATACGATCTTGCCTGAATAAATGATCTGCAGCTTTCTCAGTAGAACCTCTGCACAATGTAAGCATTGTCCATCAACACATGCTTCCTCCCTTACAGAGTACAATGACTACGCCAACCCGCTGGTGTGTGCGGTCTTTGTGGCCTTGTGCCCCCTATGGGTGCTGATCGCCAGGAAGATCCCATCCACCAGAGAACTGCTGTACTCCGGCTGGGAGCCAGTCATCATCGCCATGGCGATCAGCAGGTACAGCACACCTGGATCATGTACCCTTATTTCTCTTTTGTTTAATCGGCCATAGGGAGAGAAAAAATACCTAAACTGAGGACAAGAATTAATAATTGTATGTGATTGGTGGTCTCAATTCAATTAAATAGTTCCCACTTCTTTGTTAATTTGTGTGCACAAGTTAAGTGTATCTACAGGAGCACAACAGACTCACAACAGCCCTCTGGTAACAATAAAGTTTACCAGGCTACGAAGAAGAAAAACTCATCCCCAAACTTAAAAAAGCTTGATTTAAAAGTCTCTAACCGCCAGCTCTACAACCAAGTGCCTTAAAGGTGACACATCATGCTCATTTTAGGGTTCATGATTGTCTCTTGGGTTTCTACTAGAACACGTTCACATTCTTTAATCTCCGAAAAACACATTGTTTTTCTCATACTGTCTGTCTGAATATACTTGTATTCACCTTCTGGCTGAAAAGCTCCGTTTTAGCGCCTGTCTTTTTAAGCCCCTCCCAAAAAAGCCCAGTCTGCTGTGATTGGTCATCAATTCCAGTCTTCCATAACTGTGCTGCCGCCGTTTTCACAGCGTCACTGCAGCCGTGGACTCATTGTGTGTGTGTGTGTGTGTGTGTGTGTGTGTGTGTGTGTGTAGCTGCACAGACTTCTACCGGTGATTGTGTCGCTGTGACATCACACCCTTACAGAAGTCCTGACGGCTGGTTTTAAAGGCCCAGTTTCTGAATACAGGCTGTGTGCTTTTCTCCGTGGATTAAACGTTTTGATACTTTCACAGTCTTATAAAGCACCCAGACCTGCTTTATAAGTAACATCTCACTTTGTACAATGTGGGGACCTTTAAGCATGTAGCAGCTGGAAGCACCAGCCAAAACGATTTAATGTTTTAATTTGTGGCCATGGGTTAATGAAAAATATGGGAAGGATTTAATTAAATTGATGCCACAAATTATAACTTGTACACAGAAATTAGTACCTCGCTCTATAAAATAAACATACTGTGGTTTTGACAAAAAATGCAGACTGTGCTTTTCTACTCTGTCAGGATTCAGCTCATCACTCTCTCCTGTCTTTTAGTGTCGGCGGTTTGATCCTTGACAAAACGGTGACCAACCCCAACTTCGCTGGCATGGCTGTCTTCACCCCGGTCATCAACGGTGAGGAGTCATAAAAACATCAAAGATGAACATTTAATGGTTCCTTTGAGTAACGTGAGTGGAAAGGAAAGAAAAAAAGATAAGTGAGTGGAGTAGATAACAACAGCCAATATGCTTAGAAGTCAAATATCAAAGATATGGCGGCTTCATCCTTGGAGATGGAGAACAAATATAGAATATTTGGTGCGCTGACATATGTGTTTAAATCTGTTCATGTTACCACATGACACAGACAGACAAGTGATCATCATAAACACTGACAGATGGAGAAGGCACATTGCTCCTGATGGATGATATAATGCTAGTTTTTTTTTTAGATATGAAAAATGAGAAGTGGTTAAAAATATCTATTTCCCCATTCAAATGGAAAAAAACACCAGAGCATCCATATATCATCATCGCACCAATGTTGAAGCCCTTATGTTCTGTTTCCAGGTGTGGGCGGGAACCTGGTGGCGGTTCAGGCCAGTCGAATCTCCACCTATCTGCACATGAACGGCCTCCCCATGGGGGACCCCAACCCCACCCCCAGGAAGTGCCCCACACCCTGCACCTCCTTCTTCGGCTCCTGTAAGTTGACGGGCGTTGCTGTGGAACGTTCCACTGTTTCTCTCATTTGCCTCGTTAAAATAGATCTTTCCGTGATGGCTTGCCAGTGGGATGTGGCGGAGGTCGACCCCAGTTCAGTTATTGAAGTAAGCTTTTGTGAAAGCAGGTTCCTCTTTCTCTTCCAGCTGTGAACTCCCGTTCAGCCCGTGTGCTCTTCCTCCTGGTCGCCCCGGGTCACCTCGCCTTCCTCTACACCATCAACTCCTTGAGGGGGGGGCACACCACCCTGACACCCGTCTTCATTACGTTTTACATGGTGGCTGCACTGCTGCAGGTACACACACTGTTACTCTAACACCAAACCAGGATGCAACGCCATGTATGCATTAATGTTTTCATGTTTTATTAGTAGTATTAGTATTTTATTGGTATCATTATTATCAGAGCAGCAGTAGTTTTTAGTAGTATTGTGTTTCTGCAGGGTAAACATCTTAGTGAACCTTACGTTGTGAAGATTACAGTTACAAACAGGCTCAGTAGTGTTTCCGTCTTCCTCCAGGTGATAATCCTTCTCTACCTGGCGGACTGGATGGTTCACTGGATGTGGGGCCGAGGCATGGACCCCGACAACTTCTCCATCCCCTACCTGACGGCTCTGGGTGACCTGCTGGGGACCGGCTTCCTCGCCCTCTGCTTCCACATGCGCTGGTTCATCGGGGACAGAGACGCTAACGCTGGCAACTGAATGCATGCACAGCGACACGCACAAAATAAAACAACAACAAAAAAGCGCACTCCACGTTTGCAAGCACGGACAGTAACGAACATCCGCCGTAAGCGTGGACTTTATCTGAAAGTGGACATGGTCTACTATAAAAGGGCTAATCTCCTGTAGGGCTCTGATTGATGGTATAGCACTTGTAGGGGCAGTTTCATCTCCAGGATATCAGGACACTTTAGGCACGATGGAAACACGTATCTCCACCTCAACAGTCCACAAAACTCAAACCACGCTAGTCCTCCTAGATTTTACTTAATAACTGAGTCCTACTACTTTTGTTATTATACTATTGACAATGATTGTTATTGTTGATAAAAAAAACAAATGCCTTTGATATGAATCGATATTTCTTCTATGTGCAGGGCCAATCCTCATTATTTTCAATGGGGACGTCCGCGCCCTCCCGTTTTTTAAAAATCAAGTTTGAACACTTGAAACCAAGACAGCAGAAAATATATCCAAACAAGCCTAGAATGCTTAATCACCAAGTGCCATGTTTTATATATATATATATATGTATATATATATATATAAAACACGTGTGTATGTGTGTGTGTGTGAGTGAGTGTGTGTTTGTTTGTGTCTCATTTCTGATTGAGTATAGAGTGCATAGGGCTCGTGGTTCTCTCTGTGACAGTAGGAAACAGGATTTAGGAAATGGACCACAAACATAACAAGCTAAACCCCTTTCACTTCCATCAGCGATGGCTTAATTTGAACAGCAAACAGAAAATCAAGGTTACTACACTTACTCCCCCCTCAATCCTTGACTCGAGATTTAGGGAATATCAGATCCGAGGTCAGAGCATCACTCAACAAACGTGTTCGCCAGACACAACAAGAACGGATGATGATGTGTGCTCAGTCACACAATAGCCTGAAATTTTATTCCTCAGAGGTTACACTGCTTTTGGCCAAAACTGCCATTATGAAATACCCTGAATTGGATTGGTCTTTGAGCAGCAAACAGACGGAAACAGTGGAAAATAGTATGTGGAAAATGGCCAGAGAAGTGTCAGTTAGGAATGTGTCGCCACACCACACACACACACACATGCACACATACACACACTTCACTGTGGCAGCTCACTGTATTATTTTTGTAGAAGCTGTTCCAGGTGAGGTTAGCACCCGCCCCCATGTCTGAAACCATCACTGTCTACTGGAGCAAGCTAGTTGTCGTTGTTGTTGCCCAAGCTGGGCTCATAGTAAGTGACAAGAGGCTCAACCTGCTGCAACGCACCAGCAACAACCTGCAGAACTCAGCCAACTGAACACCATTGTGTCCCCCCGTGGTGCAATGTGCTAAGTTGTACTCAGTTCTCAGGTTCAGCCGTCTGACACCAGAAGAAACATTTCTGATTGCTGATGTTTAGTGTGGATCTTCGTTGTCTTTAATTTGACAATTGTACTTCCCACAAAGCATTAAGATGGTCTAAAATATTTTGTGGGAATCAAAACTGGAGCGCTGAATCTTTCCAATGAAAGACAGACCAACGGAGTTGTTTGAGGTTGGTTAACAGTAAGGTCACAGTGGCTACAGGAAGTTGTGGCAAACTTTTTTTTTTTTGCTATTGGTTTTCATTATTTCTCCTTTAGATTCAGATTCACCAAAAGATCAGCGTAGTTCTTAAAGCTGACCTAGCTGGCCCAGTAAAAGCAGCTCTGATAAAGTCCCGGTCACACCAGCACATAAAACGGGTACATTTCGATGATATCGCTTCAGTGGAATCGGGATTCTCTTGCAGGTTGAAGTTATTTGCAACATTTTTGCATGAATTGCAACCAATTAGCGAAACTTGTTGAATATCCACACAGAACGGCGAGGAGAGCTAGCTTTCATAGCTTATTAGCTGTGCTACGCGATTTGCCTTAAGCTATCTCTTTTCAGTCAGAGGTGAATTAAAAGCTTTTTAGCTTTTGATTATGCTTTCACTTAGCAAGTGTCGTTAGCTTAGAGACCTTTTACCCTTATAGTGAGTCTATGTTGTGACTGACTAGTGCTAGCTTGTTTCCCACCTGCTATTTTTCCAATTTATCAAGTAGCTGTGCTAGTTTCTGGTGTGACCAGGCAATGAGGAAGATTTTTTTTTTTTTCAGATTCAGTTTTATTTGGTGAAAAAAATGTTTTTCTCTCTTGTCACTTCAGACGCCCTGAAAGGCAAGAGAGAGAAGAGAAAAAAGTATGAAACACTGACACTTGTGTAAGTGAATGACTGACTGGACAATGTTTAATCAAAGGGCAAAATCAGTTTAACCTTAGTGCCCCCCCTCCCCCAAACACAAACACACTATTTGCCACCAGATTTTGTGACTAAGCTGAACTCTTTGAGGGTTTACAGGTGAGGTGGAGAATGAAAAAGAAAGTTGTGAGCCACATATGACGGACTGTACCAGAGGCAAACGCCCAGTGTCGTAGGAGAAACGTGCATTTGATACTTGACTTATCCGGCGCTGTTTAGAAGGGGCCAGTAGAATGCATGTGCAGGGCACATAATTTGAATGTGCAAAACTTGATTATTTTATTTGCTAAAAAATCGCTTTTCTTTTTCTTTTTTACGTGTCAATGATGTGATTTATTTTCTATTCCTTTCCTCCTCTCCCTAATCTTTTTAACTCTTCATGATTATTGTTTTGTGTTGGAAATGTCATCGCGTGAACAACCACTGTAAAGATGAAGCGGCTTCTCAACGCTGGTCAAAAAGGCACAAAGTACTGTAATCTGCAACAACAACAAAAAATAGACACCAGAGGGCACTGCAGGGATTCTCTTTATGTGTACAACTTTACAGTGCGTCTCGGTGTCCTCTGTATTCAAACCCACACGTGTCCGCCCGGAGTGACGCTTTTCCACAGCGTTTGACTGTAAAAGTTGTATCCTTCCATCCACTCTCAGTCTGCATCCTCCACTCTCTTACTGACCAGGTGCCAGCGTTCTGCCCCTGCGTCAATGGAAAGTTGTGAATACTTCTATAAGGGGGCAAGTAATGCTTTGTCTATTTATTTTTAGATGCACACAAAGCAAATTGTACATATTATATTTATTCTATATATAAGGTTGTTTATTTTGTCATTTCATTTTGGCTCCGATTCTTTGTCACCATGTTGTCATTTTTCTCTTTTCTGTTTTTTTCTTTGCAAAAGGCCAGTAGAGCTTCTTGGTGAGGCTTAATAGCATGGTGCCTACTACCAGTCTACACACACACACACGCACACACACCCTGTCACACACAGGGGAAGCATAATTATAAGACATAGAATGGCCTTAACCTATCAGAGCCAAGCTCAACTCAGAGTAACCAATCAGGAGCTAGGTTCGCCACAGAGTAGCGTCTCTTTAATTAGCTTTGATTAATAAAAGATGTACAGTAAATTTGATTATGATTGTAATGTAATAATGACTTTATATGACACAGCAGTGGAAAGGAGGGCTGGTGGAGCCTCAGTCGGCTGGGTTTACAGGGCACCTGAAAGGCCTGCAGTCGAGTTGAGCACTAACAGAAGTCATATTTGAACCCATGAAGACGGCAAAAAACTAAGTGCAAGATGACTAAATGTCACTCCCAGTTGTGTCCTCCTGTATATGAAATAGCCTGCCTTGAAAACCCTTCACCCACCTTCTGCCTTGTTAGCCTCAGTGCTGCAAACCCTCGAGCCCCTGAACACAGCTGATCCTCAGGCTGCCAATGTCCACATCGAGGTGGAGCCTTTGATTCAGACGCTTAACTTCCACCTGTCTCAGATGCTCTGCTGCCTCTGAGAAACTGATGTAAAAACGTGTGCTGGTCTCAGTGGGCCGAGGTGTTTGCTTTCTCTCTGTGTTCTACTTGTAGAAGCCCTCTCTCTGTGAGGCTGGAGGAAGGCTCTCTCCCTGCAGGACTTTGTAAATTGCTGGAAATAAAGGATTATATTATTTCATACCACTCCCTCGTCTTACTGTCTGTTTTTGTCAGCGTTTTGCTCTGAATGCACTCCAGTCTGCTCATACTTTCTCAGTACAGGTGTTAAGAAGCAGGAAGGACACTCAAGCAACCTAATTCATATGATCTTAGATGGGATTACTTTCTCCTAGCCGCTTTACTAAAGATTATATTAAGTGTCACTTATTTCTCTCTACAGATAAACTGCAGTCTACGCAGCTCTTAAACACCTGGAATGTGATACTTATTATCTTATGCACATAAGATAACAAACTTGTTCCCACAAGCGTCGTTTTCACTCACAAATTTGTTCTCAGAGAAGATGCTCTGAAAGCTTATATGCATATGAAATATCACACGTAATAAAAGGGAAGGACATATTCCACAAACTTGGAAAAGTGTGAAAATGGGTCATGTCAGGCTATCCTGTAGGGTTAAATATGGACTTTGATATGAGTTGATGTACTCTATGATCCATCCATCCATCCATTTTCTACTGCTTATCCTGTATTTAGGGTCACGGGGGGCTGGAGCCGATCCCAGCTATCATTGGGCGAAGGCAGGGTACACCCTGGACAGGTCGCCAGTCTATCACAGGGCCAACATGTAGAGACAGACAACCATTCACACTCACATTCACACCTACGGGCAATTTAGAGTCACCAATTAACCTATCCCCATCCTGCATGTCTTTGGACTGTGGGAGGAAGCCGGAGAACCCGGAGAGAACCCACGCTTACACGGGGAGAACATGCAAACTCCACACAGAAGGAACCCGGGCCGACCCGGGAATCGAACCCGGGACCCTCTTGCTGTGAGGCGAGAGTGCTACCCACTACACCACAGTGCAGCCCTACTCTATGATCATTTCTCCTAATATGCAATACTTCCTTCCCATTTTTTACTTATTCTATTACTTCTGACATACACTTTATGAAATACAGTTTTGTGGACATAGCAATGTTGTGTAGTTACATGGAAAACCACAGATGTGTCATTATGATGCTTGGTGTCATCAATGCTGAAATTCTTTTTTGTTAAATATTTGCCATGTTATTTGCTATAATTGTATGTATTATATATTACTTGCCATAATGTTTATACCATCATTTTTGATGGTCTATGAAGTTACAATAGTTGAAAGGTTTGGGGCATAGTAAAAAGGAATGAATTCTTGAACTAAACGTTTGCATTTCCAACTTCCAAACTACAACTTTGTTGTATCTTCGTGCGTTTTTATCACATGAACCTCTTACCATGAGGTTTACAGTGCGTTCAAGTGCTGAAATCAAATCACACCCTCAATGTTTTTTTTTTTTTTTTTTCATAGAAAACCTTAAAGCAGGTCCACTTCTTATTGTTTGCAGATCAAACAGTAATCAACTGTATCAACTCTGTTTCTTCAAGGTTTAGCCACAAGAAAGCGTTTGGATACAATTATTTAATAATTGAAATTAAATACATATAAAATAGAGCACAAAAACAGCAAATAAAATTATTATTTAAATAGTGAACCAGTTTCAAAACTGGGGGTCCACAAATGGGAAAATAAACATGGGTGTATAACAACCAAAGATAAAGGAGAGCAGAAGCTTATTTAGCAGGAGATGAGTAGAGGGTTTGAAGATTGGACCCGGGGTTTCTCTCTGCTCTCTCCTTCTTCATCATCCCCTCCGAGATCCCGGACACAAAGAGCTTTAGCGACCTGCAACACCTGAGATGGACCTGGATGGAGGAATTGTAAAAAAATACCATGGATATTTTCTTTAGCAGCAAGCAACACTACACCATAAATGCCTTGACGAGTGGACGATGTAGAAGACACCTACCGTCTCCACTCCGACTGCACACATCTAGAGTTTCCATCACGATCTTCTCCAGGGCTCCCCGGGACACGTTCTACCGATAGAGTAGCTACTTTTACTTTTTGATGGTTTTTACATTTTATTCACAGAAAGAATCATTCAACAACATGAAAAACCAACCTCCTACCCAATGGACTGAATCGGTTGTTTGTGAAAATATGTGGTGAATTTAAATGAATCTACTGCTCAGGTTTAGGAAACAATCCTGATTTTGGTTAAAGTAAGTAGGTATGCTGCATTACTTAGCCCTTGTACTGTATGTAAGTTAAGTGCCTTATGTACATGATGTAAGTACATTTGTTGAGTTAACTTACATGCATAAGTTAAAATAAGTTCACATCTTGACTTTTGGTTTCACTATGGGACATGAACAGCAATGTCATGGGTCAAAGTCCTGTGTTTGTTTGACCCGTCCATCCAGTCCGACCTCCTCACTATGTGGACTTTGTTGCTCTTAATACCACGTCACATCAAACTGCCTCCTCTACTGCCATCATTACAACAGCCACTAGAGGTCGCCGCCTTACAAGGAATGCAAATATGGTTTGTAATACAGATAACCGGTATGGCTATCAATCAACATAAACACATGATTGTCAGGCTAAATACCATTGTTCATTAGAGAGAAACAGAATGGAGCCCCTAAGTGTTCAATATTAAATAAAAAAATAATAATTTATGAAATAAAAATGTACATAAATAGATTGTGTAAAATATATACATGATGTTATTTGGAGAAATGCTTAAATGGTTTTGAGCATTTTATAGGAGCCACAATATATTTTTTTCATAATGTCACTGGGCAGTGAAACGTGTTTTTCACAAAATTAAAAATGGCGGATCATTTTTTCGAGGTGGACTTTAGTGGTCCCAATGGCAATTTTGTAGAGCACTCAGTTGCATATGTGTGCCAAGTTTAATTCGGAGTCTCAGTGTGTGGGGCATGGCCTGAAATCCTGTAGGTGGTAAGTGAGCGTGTCTGAATAGGAGACCCATAAAATATCAAATGTTTCACCAGGCTGAATGCACATGCCAATTTGGGTCAGGCCATTTGAATGTTTAGGCCCCCAAAAATGCGATCATTTTGCATAATAATATATAATATAACAAGAAACATTGCAATGACAACAGGGCCTTCATTGGCCCGATGTTGTTGGTGCTCAGACCCGAATAATGGATATGGAAGGAATACATCTCAGCAGCTCTGGACTCATCCAACTGGGATGGAATAAACACTAGATGGAAGTGGAGAGGCGTGTGTGAGTGAAAGTGTGTGTGTGTGTTGTGAGAACCTTGTTGCGTAGCTGCAGCAGCAGTGTGAGGCCGTCTGTGAGTTTCTCCTCCAGCAAAGACAGATGTGTCTTCTCCTCCTCCAGCCTTGTCTTGTCCTCCTCTTCCTCGGCCCTCTGAAACAGGAGGAGGGAAACGTGAATGTCTCAGTAATGCTCATCGCCAACAGTACATGTTTGATTCAGGAAGAAGAAGTTTGACACAAGTACATCAATGAACAGTATCAATTGGAAATGGAAGTATAATTCCAATCTTATATATGATATATTGGCAGTAATCTGACAGGAGTTCATCCCGTTCGGAATTCAATGGAAGGGAACGATAGCATGTCAAGCCGAAACTGCATTCCAAGAGAATGTAGCTTCATATCATGATGCATTTCCAAGTGAATCAGGGTCAGGCAGGCGGGACGAAACGTCGGGATCGTTCAACAGATTAACTCACAACCTTGTTGAGATCTGTGCAGCTAACACGTTCAGATGGATGTCATGATATTATCTCCTGAAATGTGTTGGTTCTAGCTGATGCGTAAGCATGCGTCATATTGTTTTCCAGGAGGAAAAGGATTTTCGATTTTGATTACGAATACATTTATATTCGGTTTATATTGTTGAACAGGAATGGAAATGTGATCAAAAAGGTTTAAAAAGGCTTTTTTCATCACAGCTCGACATTAACTTTACTTGTTTTCCTTACACTTGTCTTGGATGAGGCAACTACCTAGACACAGTTAATTCCCATACCTAATATAACAATAATTATGTGCAAAATAAACTAATTCAGATAATTAATATAGCTGTGAAACAACTAGTAGCTATGGAAGGATAGAGCGTCATGTCTCCCTGAGCAGACAATGATTTCACTGTAATCTTAGCTGTTGTCACTGAGGCGTAGCGCCCACCCTCTGGTTCCCCCCTCAGGTTAACTCTGACAGGTCTGTTGCTGTTGTTTACAAGGTTTGTGCTGCTAGCACCGTAAGCTGCTAGCCGCCGGCTCAGCTGTCGCCATGTTGGAGGGCTTCGGAGCTTTCAAACCGTTTACAACTTAGTCTGCACTTTAATGTGTTCAGCTAACCAAGTTTCTCTCTCCCACCTTTTCTTTTTTAAAGCCTCTGCTTCCCTCTTGCTGCTCTTGGTTTTGTCCCTTCCAGCTGCAGCGCCCCCTGCTGTCCTTAAATGTGCTGGTGGGGGTTTTATCATGCAGGGGACTCTGAGAGACACATTTCTGGACCACATGGTTCTGACATCTGGAGGAAGATGAGAAAAAAGTAGCATCTTACATTTGGAAAAGAAGAATGTGGACGGTGGTGGCGGCGTTGTGTCACATGTTAACTGACCCTTTGCTACAGCTGTGGTGTTGATGCTTCTTCACTTCCAGGGGGCAGCACTGTCCTTCCTCCCCCATCCCCCTGTCCTCCTCTTCTTCATCAGAGGCAGCTCTCCCCTCCACTGCTCTTTGCAAACACTCCGCCTCTGCAAACAGGAGAAGGAGTAGCTTTAGTTTATTTCTTAGTGGTGTTTACTTTGACGTTCTGATATAGAGTATGTTCTGTGTGCCCCACAGAGAGGCCAAGTCCTGCCAAGTGTGAAAACTTATTTCAGACAAAATATGTGTGGCAGTCAAAAGTGAGAGACAAATATTTCTGTTTGAATTGTGACATGAATTACACATAATGCTGTTTGTTGATTTAAAAGATGCACGTCAGGAAACATTTGTAATGGAACTACGTGACTAGCTAGCTAGCAAGCCATGGTTACAGCTGTGTCATCCTTGGTAACGTGCATGGTGCATGACACACCTACTACAAAGTGTGACTTTCTTGACTTGATCTTTTAAATGGACAAACGTCATATGTGTAATTCATGGCACAATTCAAACATGATCCAAAAAATGTTTGTCTCTCCCTGTTGCCTACCGTATTTATTTTTTCTGATAGGTCCCACTGGAACACTGGAAGGGCAAAGGAATAATTGATAACCTTTAAAAACAGAATTTAATCTAGGTGTCTGTTTCAAATTCCTGCTGTTATACATGCTGGCTCATTGGCATGGTTTACTGGGGCAATTGAAGATTGCCACAAAATGTGTGTCACATGTTTTTACCTTCATGACGAATTGAAAATTAAATTTATTTTGAAGTAAAAATAAAAAATCAATTGGTCATTGAAAAATGTTGGTTAGTTTTGGCTGGAACACTCCAGATTATCTGACACATACCTGTCTTACTACAGGCGTCTGCTGCTCCCATTGGGTAAATCTGTTGATGGGCGGGGTCAGGGATGCAGGTGCAGAGGGATCTGATAGGTAGAGACAATATATTGTCAATCAGCTAATATTGTGGACAGAGGCTCCCATGTTTGTGAGTTATTGAACCTGGAATGTAAGACGTCTTGAACATGAACGCGTCAGTGTTTGTTGAAAGCTAACCCAACACTCTAACTCAGACTGAATGTGTGTAACTTAAGCTGCTGGAAAATTTCAAATCACTAGAGCACAGAGGCAAATGATGTGTAAATGGAGGCGCAAACATGCACACACAGTGTTTGTACCTGAACTGGTGGAGTTCAGTCTCCAGTTGGGTGATCCTGGACTGCAGCTGGGGCACAGACTGAGCCTGCTCCTGGATCGTCCGAACCCTCTGAAGCCCCAAGCTCAGAGCCTCCCTGGCCTCCTCCGCCCGCCGCCTGATGGAGATCATCCAAGATCATCAGACCGTTCCTCTGATATCTATCCACTCTTTATCATCCAGTTAACTTTACAGAAATCAAACCTGATCTGAGCGTTCTCCTTCCTCAGTGCCGACTCCACCGCCTGCAGCTTGCACACCTCCTGGTACGCCCATCGCACCTCCTCCTCCAGGCGCTCATTGAACCTCATGGCCTCCTCCAGCTGCCCATCACGTGAGGAGCGGATCAGTTTCAGCTCCCTAACAAGCGGGTCCCTGATGTCCCGTCTCCTGGCCGCCCTCCTCGCCGTGTCTCCTCCAGAGCCACTGCGCTGCCCTTTGATTCTAAGCGTTGGCATCAGCTTTCCCTGTATCAGGGTGATGGAAGTTGTTTGAGGTGAAGCTGCGGAGCTGAGGCCGGATGCAGGCGGTTTAATGTGGCTCCTCTCCCGTCGGAGCGCCACCTCCAGGGCAAGGCAGCGGGCGTCGCTCCCCTGCAGCGCCGAGCGCAGGTCCTCCACCAACTCCCTCAGAGCTGCCACCTCATCTAGAGGAGGAGAAGAAGAAACGCTAATCAATTATTGATCTAAGGGACAAATAACAATATCTAAGTTACAAATGATCTGTCCATCCACACTTTTTATCCTGTTTTTGTTTCAAGAAGCTTGTACTGTAAGTTCAAAATCTTTGTCCTTTACCTGAGTACTTCCATTATATTCAATGTTATACTTCCACTATATTTAAGAAGGAAATACAGTCAGCTATAGTTAGTTACTTACTAATTAAGATGTAACAACACATGATGAGCTTATAATGATGCACTGATAAAGAAACTATGTGACGTTTAAATGATCTCCAAGCTGGTAAATTGCAGTAATGATATACAATAATATATATTATATAATATATAAAAGCAGTGATAATAATCCAATATATACATATATCTCTTCTCTTTATATAAAGGATGTGAACACATTCTCCACATTTGCAAGTTAAGGAGAATATAAGACTTTCTTGGATATTTCCATCTTATGCTACTTTACTTCTATTCCACATCTCAGAGGGAAGTATCATACATTTTACTGCACTTTATTTATCTGACAGTCGTTGTTGTAATTACTTTACAAATTTACTATTTACATTTTACAATGTTTTTAAAACATAATATTTGCTTATAAAATGCAATGCATTGTGAAAGATCATTATGTTTAACGAATCATATTGTCTATGAGCCATCAGCAGTTCTGTTCTATGAAACAGTGATTTCCCCTCTTAACCTCACAGATAATGTCATTTAACTGATAAATGAGACACTCAGAGGTCAAACTTCTCCACAAAAAACAAAGATTCAAGAAAAGCCTAAAATATGAATACAATGTTACAATGTTATATCAGAACGTTGTGTTTTCTTCTTTCCTCTCAGGACCATTCAGATTGATTTGACCCTTAGAAGAAGACACGACCCTCAGGTTGGGAACCACTGACTCCACTCTTTACTTAAGTTAAAGCCAGCTCCACCAGAAAAGCATGTATTGCATTATGCTGTTTACACATTGATACATCAGTATTAACATAACAATGGCTTCAGAAAGGAGCACTGCCTCCAATGACTGAATGAGAGAGATGGTGCTGGAGATAGAAAGGGTGAATAATAAACCAGGTGTGAAATCAGGATAAATACATGTTAAGATAGATAAATAATTGCTGCTTACTTCCTCTCTAACCACACACTGCCTCAGGACTATTATTACTGCGCTGCGTGTCTCCACACTGATGTAGATGAGTCGGTTACAGCAACAACAGCACTAAATACATTCCCCATAAAGTGGAGTGTAAATTCTTATATTAAAGACGCCGTGGAACCCCTCAATGACCATTTCGATGCAATAAACAGTATACAGACATCCAGTACCTGACTCGCGTTCCTCTGCGGTTCGACCTTTACTCAGTCGGTTAACCGGTCCACTCTGATCCCTCGCCAGATCAAAACTCACACATTTCCTCCGTCGGACGCGCGGCCACCGGAGCCGGATCTGTCGCTCCACCAGCTCCGTGTCCTCAGTGACGGGCAGGCGTCCGGCACACGCCCCGGTGCCTCTACGCGCGCTGAGCATACGGAAAAACCCACAGAGCCGCGAGTGGAAGTCTTTAAAGGCGAGCTGGCCGGGCAGCACAGAGCACACGTCAGTAAACTCTTCATCGTTCTCATCTGGATCTCCTTTCACCGCTCCGGTGAGTCCCAGCACGGCGCACAGCGCGGTGAAATCCTCCGCCGACACCGTGTCGTCTCGGCTGGGGTAGGCCAGGTGGTGGAAGACCTCCTGCAGGTATTGGTCTATCCCAGTGGCAAGGACGACGATTTCGTTCTCTGCGCCGGGGTCGGGGCAGTGGTGATGGGCCAGGGCGCTCCGGAGCCACTCGCTTTTACGCGCTGCTCGCGGCGAGGGTCGGATGCGCTGCAGGGGCAATGCGGCGCGCTCCATCACTGCACTTTAACCGGTCAAGTTGTGCTCGTAGTGCTCGTAGATCCAATTAAAAAAAGATAAGATGACTGGAATTGGCATCGGATGTGATTCAGACCAGAATGAGGCTAAAAGACACCCAGGTGTGGTTTGACGCTGCGTCATTCCCTGGAAAACTCACTTTGGATTCCTTACCGGTGCATCAAGTCAAGATCTGATCCCCTCGGGTGAGAAAAAAAGAAGAAAGAAAACAGTGTAGGGACTCCGCCCTTTTGTGCGCACACTCTGACCGCATATCTGTAACAGTAGGTGCGTTTCCCCGCTTACAGTAAGCAAGAAAGTGGGGACAATTTTGTTTCTGTGGTTGTTTGATCTCCATTACAAAAGTGGATCACATATCAAGCATTGCCAAAAAAAAGCCACATGTATCTCCCAGTGTTCCTCCACACAGAGAACCGAGCAATCTCTTCTTGGTATAATGTTTCTGATAAATGATCAGATAGCCTACATGCCACCTACACCTTTGGTGGAAAATGATATCATTTTCAGAGACTTGGGGCAATTTGTGGCACCTGTCACCCGGTGACAAAAACAAACCACAACAACACAGTTGAGTGAGTCATGGCGGGTATCAGTTTACACCTTTTCCAGAATAAAGTGGATCTGACTCACTGCCTGTGTGGCAGCAGCCAAAAAAGGAGTCTCTTTTGATACTCTGCACCAATTCTGTTCTCACTTGGGAGTCAAAAATGAACTTGTTTCCAGGAATCCAAGCAAGCAGGAAATACCTTTCCCCACCCTGACCACCGGTTGTGACACACCTGACAGCAGT
Organism: Eutrigla gurnardus; assembly: GCF_963514095.1. Taxonomy (NCBI): domain Eukaryota; kingdom Metazoa; phylum Chordata; class Actinopteri; order Perciformes; family Triglidae; genus Eutrigla; species Eutrigla gurnardus. The sequence continues at coordinate 23,666,506 of NC_139916.1, read as the reverse complement.
AACAAAGACAGTGTCTTCATTATATAGTCACTAGGCCTACTACACACATTGCACACACATCACACTCCACTGCTGCCCCGAACTACAGCATTACACATAAATCAGTACATCACAATAGTGCCAAAACATTGTTACCTGACGAGGTGAATCAAACGGATGGCAAAATGATTAGATCATACCTAATCTAGCCTACAGCACGCACGCACGCACACACACACACACACACACAGTCGTGTTTTCAAGACTTCGGGACGTTCACTGGTCCCCATTTGGTCCTAACAGTCCCCACTATGTGAGTGTTAACATATGTCCCCATATGGCAGGTAAAACATGACACACAGAGTCAAGAGTTTTGATGTAGCGTCTGAAAAAAGAAACTAATGTGAGTGATATCTTCAGACAATATGAGTTAAGTAACGTACATTGTGGCATATTCGTTTGTTTGTCAACGTGTTGAAGAACAGCTGCCCCATGAACCTGCTTTATGAAGGCGTACGGAGAGAGAGAGAGGAGAGAGAGGCTGCAGCAAAACAACAGGACTCCGTCCATGTCATAAACAAACACAAACATGGTGGCTGCGTCCTTGCTAGCTAGCTTACATCTTTGGATGTTTAAGGTGAATAAACAAACAACCAGCGGGTTAAATATCATGTTTGTTATACTTTTTTCTGACTGTTATTGTTCAAGGAAATTAACATCACATGGATGAATGTACAAACTTATGAGAGACAGCCTTGGCCAAATTTGCTACGTACACATCCTTTCATGCACATATACATTCGTAAATATAGGCATGCATATGTACGTGTGTGTGTGTGTGTGTGTGTGTGTGTGTGTGTGTGTGTGTGTGTGTGTGTGTGTGTGCAAACATGAAGAGTAACTCTCTTAAAAGAGTAACTGCACACTTAAACATGCTTTTTCAACATGCTGTATATAAAATAAGATTATGTGGACATGTGGACAGCTGAGTTCCGAGTCAGTCGAATTGTCTCATTAACAGGAAAAGGTAGCGATGATTTATTCATCATTTATACATAAACACATAATATTTATGTTTAAATTATTAGAACACTACTCATAATTAGTACGACTGTGTAGTTCAAATTCAAATAGAATCAAATGTATTCAAATGATGCAGCTGCTGCAGTTAAAACACAAATATGTTGATGTACTGGGTACGCCCATGAAGTTGGAATCATTTGCAAATGTCTTATAATGTCTCATAGCGCAAAATAAATGTCATGCATGAATTCATTTCGCCTGAATTGGGACACAGTGTAATCAATGCACCTGGTCAGAGGTGATTACTGATGCATTTAAATAGGAATAAACAACTTTGTGGGCAACAGTATATTTTCTCTTTCTTGAATAGGTTTATTAAGGTTATTAATCTCTTCACGTTTAACATATTCAGCATCAGATTTATTTTTTATGGCACACTGAAATTACAGCACTGTAAAATAATGTTTGTGTCCTTCTCGCATAAATCACTTAAATACTTTAATGTTGTACGCTAAATGATCTCACTTTAGGAAGAAGAAATATGCACATAACAGCATATAGTTTACTCTGTGTATTGAATGACGTGAATGAAGCAATGTGAATGAGGCAAATTACCCCAAATGTGTATTATTTATTAAAAGTCACATGATGCGAAAGCCTATCAGCATTGAGATTCTCCTGAAAGATCATTGAAGATCCCTCTGCAGTCTGCATCAGTCTGCAAGTGTGATCCCAAGCTTGAGGTATTTCATATTCTATTGAGTGTTTCATCTTTGTTATTTTTATTTCATTTATTTCACTGTAACACAGTGTGATTGATGTGTGCGAAAAATGACGCGAGCGTGAATGTAAATGAAAACGCATCTCTCTGAACAAACATGGAGAAAACCCCACAATAAAAACAAATGTAATCATGAACAGTGTCTGGAGTTGATGTCCATACTTTTTCAGCCCTGCATACCGTAGTCTGATGTACTGGCTGGCAGATGAGTCATCTGAAGTCACATTGAGCTCGGAGAGGGAAACCTGAGATATTGTTTAGTCTTTGTTTTGGTTTCTAGCTCTAATCTGAATACGGTTGAACTGCAGCACTTGCTGTGACTCATCTGGGACTTCAGCCTTTGGAAAGGTGCGCTACTTAAGGCCACTTCCCCAAGACAAACACATGTATCCTCTCAAACACACACAAATCGTCCTGAAGATATAAAAAGACAGTGGTCTGTTTCATGAACATGTGGGGGCAGGCAGGGTTTAGTTCAGGTCCTCCGGCTGTGTCTTGGAAACTATGCTCTTCCTTCCAGGGAAGAGAAATCTCTCACACAGGCAAGGTCAAGGTATTTAACGCACCAATAAATACTGTATTATTATTGTTTTAAATAATCTATATAGATAACTTACAATGTATTCTTTCCTTTCCTGTCTTTTTCATGAAATCATGATACTACTAATATTATATTGAACAATTTTCTTATTTTATAATGAGGTGTCTATTATATATATATATATATATATATATATATATATATATATATATGTCTATTAGGGGTGAAGTTAGATTGTTTGGATGCTGTCTGCAGGTGTGCTAACCATAGAGCTGCAGTGGGGATTTAGCTTTCAGGCTTCAGCTTGTAGATCCACCGTATTCTGTGTGTTGTAACCGACGAAAATCGCTTGTTACCATACGGACGCATGAGACGACTGTGCCCCTTGGTGACGTAGTAGGCCTACACTCAACTGACCAATGGTGCAACTTACTTACTTACTTAGCCACAGAACGACCTTTAGGGCTGCCCGTCTACAGACCCGCGAACAAGGGTTACGCAGATCTGTTGTCATAATGACTCAAGTTGCATTATGTGCGACACTTCCTTTGTCCTGACTGCTATTTCTTTGGAATTAAAGCACTTGATTCTCCATCAAGATGCATCCAAAAAAAACAGGTTTACACAAATCCCATAAAGAGTGTTTGGGTGAGAGTAAATGTTTGCTGTGTAACTGGAAGTTAATGTGCAGCTCAGCTCGAGTCCCCTCAGACCTGCTGTCCTCCCTCTGAGAGTCAGTCCTCCAGCTGCTGCCCGCTCTGGGTGAAAGGACCTGATCTGAAAATGAAAGGAAAGGAAGCAAGAAGAGGGGGCTGTAAATAAAGGGGGGGAGCTGTGCAGGCCCTTGTGTCCTGTTGTTCACCTTTGAGAGGAGGAGTGAGGCGGTATCAGTATAGATAGCTGTCGGGTTAAGGCTTTGTGCTGGCTGCCATATGGTCCTCTGAGGGTCAACAAAAAGACAAATACAGCCATACAGTCCCAACACACACACACACACACACACACACACACACACACACACACACACACACACACACACACACACACACACACACACACACACACACACACTGTTTGAAGTGGTGACACTGACCGATACGCTGTGTCGGTTCACGGAGGGCTCGTCCTGGTTTAACCCCGGAGGGATAGGAAGGTCTTTAAGCATGAGGTCACACCTGTCAACCTATTTGCCTGCTTTTTGTTGTCCTCTTACATCTTTACTGATCTGTGACCACTTCCTGTCCTGGCCTGAGTTTTTCCGGACTGAGACTGAGGACAGGATGGTGGTTGCACATTATATGTGGCTGCTGCAAAGACACAGTGTTATAGATGCTGCATACTGTACACAAGGGATCTGTCTTACTCGTATCATTGAATATTGTGTTCATGTGTCTGTTTTTAGTCACTGGCAACACCTTTCATTAAATACAGTATGCTGTGGTCAAATTACAGTAGGCTGAAGCTAACACATGTAGACGTATAGTGACAGATAAGTAAATAAAGTATATAATGGAGTAAAAAACATGTGAAATATAACTATAGTCACAGCTGTGAAGAGTTTTGCTGTTGGTTTAACATCCTATTTCCAATTTTGGGGGGTTTACATTTCAAGATTATTTGACAAATATTGAAAAAATAAGAAAGAAAAAGTACAGGAGAACAGAAGAGGAAAATAATATAAATATAAATGTAGTGGGGGAACATACATGTAATATTGTCCTTAAACATGAAGCTGCTTCTGGGCAGCAACAACCAGATTATCACCTGTGGATAAAGCTAAGTTAAATAAAGCTACAAATAGTTGCCCATTTAAACATCTATAGTGGATATAGCAACAGTAGCATTCATTTATTTGTCCACCTGACAAATTGAAGTCAAATGTTCACACTTCTTTTAGCTCCGTTTTGGGTGTCTCCATACTCCACAGGGAGATATCTGTCTGGTTAGCTGCTAAATGCTACGTTCACCAGCCTGGTCTCTAACTGGGCCTGTCAGCTGTTTGGTGCTGAGCAGGAAAAGTGAACTAGTTTTTCACTTATAACAGCTCCCTATTGTGGCTACAAACGACACTATTGAGAGCAGTGAGAGTGGAAGAAAGTAGGGCTGTAAAACCCAAACAATAAGCTAAAAGATGTTAGCATGCTCCAGAGAGCTGAGTGAAACTGCAGAGTTGGCTGATAAGTGTCTGTTTGTCACCCACAGCAACAAGATGTAATGTGATCCATTGTTTAGCTGCATCTCAACATGTAAAGTGGTACTTAATACGCCTACAGTGTGTGGGTAAATAGTTTATATGACCAATGATGCTCTATATCTTCACCTCAGGGTTTACCTTTATGTACAGTAAAGGCAAATAAATCAACAGCCATGTTTCAGAACCACTTTATGTTCCTGAACACGTAAGCCAGCTTTATTTTGCAATAGAACAAACAATCTTTTGACAGCAGTTCATAACCTTGGAGTGTTTTGACGATCTCACTACTTCGTGTGCTCAGGTGTGTTATCTAAAGTATCTGGAGTGGGACAATCGCTGACCTAAATCTCTGACTCAACTGACATGTCATGGAGAGGGGACTTCCTACCCAAAGTGAAGTCTAAAGACTCTTAATAGCAGAGTAGCTTTGAGTTTAAAGAAAATTACAACCTAGAGACAATATTATCGGGGGGGGGGGGGTAATTGCCCCTCCCCCACCCTATACCCCTTTTCCTGGCACCCTATAGCTCAGACCACATCCACCTTCGGCGGAAATTGAAAATAAAGCTATTTTCTGAATGAAAATACATCAACTAAGCCGTGGAGGAAGTAATTTTCGCTCATCACGCAGTTCAGAGCTAGCACGGTCGGGAGCTAGAGTCCAAAATCGCAAACAGTGGGTTAGCATGGGGCCTACAGCCACACGCTTTCAAAATCGCATTTTTAAACCACTAACATTGCTCAAAACAGCGCCAAACCTCGTCAGCAGCTTGCTCTGGGTGTCCACACATAAAACGAAGCACCAACAACTCAGTTCATGAACCCGAAGTTTATAACAGAAGACAGTTAAGAACACTCACCAATTCTACCCCTGCCAGCTCCTCGCGAAGGATAGTCCGTAAGTGTCGATTACCGAACGCAGCTCTCGTGTTCCCGTGTGAGATCTCGCGTGACATGTATGTGCTTCAGATAAGGCTGCTGTCTTGAACTGATTGGAAGTGTATACAAACTATCCCGACGTTTTTACCCACCGTTATTAACTTATATTTGGCCAAACTGCCACTAATTTAAAAGTATACTCGTTTTATTCTGGGCGAAATCTTCAGTGGTCTCCCTCGTTTTGCATTGCGTTCGGTAATCGACAATGATTTGTCTCTCACCCTTGACTACCTAGTATGATGTCTGTTGTGTGTAAATAGACACACGTTAGCCAACTTTAAAGGAGATAATATGACAGGGCTGTGTGTCTATCAGCTTTATGGATTTTTTATTTTTTTATTTTTTCAGGAGAGCTGTTGGAAATTGTTATACATAGTATTTGTTCAGTTGTTTTCAGTTTACAATAAAAATATTTTTTACAATGTGATGAAGTGTAACCCTGATTTGACAAGTGTCACTGGACTGGACAGTGATAAAAGATGGCGATAACAGACAGCGGAGTAACAATAAAAGCTTACAAAGGTCTGTCAGTCCAGCGAGCTCCAAACTGTCCAGATGGCCAGACGTCCATAAATGACCTCCCATTCACTTACTTTGTTGTAGATCATAAATTGGGCGCATTGTTCAGCCACATCTGTCAATGTTGAAAGCAATTCACGTCCTCTGCGTGGGTTTGTGCAAATGTTATGAAGTTGCATGTGAAAGTAAACACTCCGGTTCATTGTAATCGTGCAATCTGTGATAGATGAGGAGGGTGTCAACATGAACCTTGACATGAGAAATTAGGTTCGACAAGAAGCGGGATCCGAGTTCACTCTTTCAAAGGAGGCGTGATTTATTCTGTGTGTCACATTGTCAACAGCACTCCGCAGTGTGACAATGTAAACATTTCCTCATTCTTAAGATATCCCAAGGAGCTACCTTTGAGCTGTCCCACCTGCTTACAAGGTCATGGCTCAGGTGCACGCCTCGCATGCACATTCCCATTCCGCTACCCACCATCACACTCACTCACACGCTTTGCCAGCTGCATTCCTGAGAGCATGAGGAGAGCCTGGATGGAGTTAAGGGAGAGCAGATGAGGCATGTGGCTACAGGTAGAGCTGCAGCGCTGAGCTGCAACGTTCACACAGTGTCTGGGTGTGACCACACACACCAACACACACCAACACACACCCCACCATGGCCTGTAAATCTAAGCTAGTCACTCGCAAACGTGACATTTAGAAATATTAGGGCATGAACAAATTTTGCATTCCTCGCTGTTTACACATCTTCATTATAATTCCTCTCATCCCACAATGCTAATCAGTAACCTCCGTCTCACACATACACACCCACCGACATTTAAACTTCCCCTTAATGTCTCTGGAGTCATTTCAAGCCTAACTATAATTATAGGACAGTAAAGGGACAGTTCACCCCAAAATCCAAAATACATATATTTTACTCTTATCTGTAATGATATTTATGTATTAATTAATTGAATCTAGATTGTTTTGGTGTGAGTTGTCTAACTTTTGAGATATTGGGAGTAGAGATGCCTGCCTTCTCTCCAGTATAGGTGGCGCTAGAGGCCGCGGTCCAGCCGTATACTGCAATGTCATGGAGAGTGAAGGCAGGGATCAGAGCACTGGAGCAACATGTTGCGTGACTGCATAAGGGCTTGCTGCTGCAATAAGTTGGGAAGATTAAACTTATACATCTATGTGGGCCCTAGTTGTGGCTCTCTGCTCCCAAATGGTAAACACTACAAACACCCCCCACCCCTCCCCGTTTATCCTGGCTTTGTGCACATACACATCAGTTGTGCAGTGGATGCCTCTAGCAATATAGGCAACAAGAAGAGCCAGCACCGGGTGGCAACCCGGAAGTACAAGTTCTTGGAAGAAGTTTTATCTGCAGTAAAATTGAGTTTTCAAAATACTATCAAACTGGCGGTGTCCTTTCCAATCTTTCGATATGTTTAACCCACACCCCTATTCATAAAAGCAGATGACATCCCATAATCTCAGTATATCACATTTGCTTGTTTCACAATTATAGAATATATCCGGAGCTGCTACATTCAGCACACATATATGAAGTCATTTTTTTAGATTAAAACACACAATCTCTGCTGCATGCCACCTGGTTAACAACAAATAATTAACTCCACGTACAGGACGTGACCTCTAACAAATAGGGATCTTTAGTCAGTGGACTTTTATTGTGATGTAGCCTTTTTTGGCCTTATATGGATTAGCTCCCCAATACATCACTGACCTCCAACGCCACATTCTGCCCCCAGGTCCCTCAGGTCAACCTTAAAACATCTCCTCTCAGCATCTCACTTGTGCCTCAAATCCAAAGCTTTGTCTGTTGCCTCGAGGCTCTGGAATAACCTCCCATCCCACATTACGTCCTGTTCCACAAGCACTGACAATTTAAATCCACCCACCTTCGTTCACCCCCTTTTAGTTCAGCCTTTAGTTCGGCCCCACAGCTTTTATAGTTAATCAATTGGTTTTATTTAATTTCTCCTCACTTCTTATTTAATTCTTTACTTCTATTTTATTGTTTTATTGGATTGTAATATTCCATTGTTTCTTTGCCTTTTATGCACCATTTATGTCTTTAAAGGTGCTATCGACAACAATAAAAAAAATCCAGCCACTAGATGTCGCACTCGCACTCCCCCTTCCATTGCATTCACATCACAACACTGTTGCTCAAAATGCATGCGCCCTCAATGGGTTGCAAGTTCGATGCACAACCTTCATGTTTTTTTGGAGTGACACTCAGACAGCCTCAGTCATGTCAAGTGATGAATCGTTTCTGGTATGAATTCATTTTGCATCATTACCATCAAACTCAGCCATTTTTCCATTTTTTCCACTTACTGGCAACCCCAAAGATTCTTAACCCCTATATGCAGAGATACCACGTGATACCAACGTCATCCATTCATTTTGGACCCATCAACATTTTTTAAAATCATTAATTCACAATCAAAACATTTTTTTTTCAAAATAAATTATACTTTCATACTCTTTGGATATTTTTTTCAAATTATTCATTTAAATAAAAATGTTATCAATATGACTTTTAAATGTCTAGCTGTAGTGAAGTATTAGTATTTAGGTCAACACTTGTTTTGAAATGTGTTATAGAAATAAACTGACTGGACTTGACTGTACATGAATGAACTCATCAACTTGAGGCAGTTGATAAAAGCTGAAAGCTACAATATTCTCTAAAGTACTAATCATAACTCGGAGTAAACCTTCGGTGTAACCTGTTCCTCGGTTTGTGCTGATGAGCAAAGCTATTTTTATTACTCTACTGCCACCACTTGACTGAGAGTTGTTACTGCCTTGGTGGAGGTTGCTGATCATTCCCATGCACAAATTACACAACAATAGTCAAACTATAGTAAAAAAAATATTCATCTCTTTCTTCAAAATACCTTTGTTTATTTTGAAATCATGATTATTCTATTAATCTATTGTGTAAAATTGTATTTTCATTGCTCTTTTTTGTGTCATTACCTCATCTCTTGTTCTGCTGGAATAATGTTTTGCCTTTGGAATGTATAGATTTTATCTTATCTCTGTACACTTTGATTTTATAGTTGAATAACAGACCGATATATGTATGTCCACTATGATACTTATATAGTAGTTATAGTAGTACATTAACTATCTTCTGAAAACACACTTTGATCTGAACACACTCATTACTGCAGAGAAACAGCATTGACCTTGTCCTCATATGACAGTAGGCCTTTCAACTGCAGTAATACGTAAAGAAAAAACAACAAAAACCCAAACAAACATAAGTTATGCAGTAAATTAAAGTCTAATTCTGTCTTCTTAGAAAGCCAGCAGCATTTCACGCTTCTTTCCATTCGGCTGAACTCGGCTCCGCTCGGACGCACTCGGAGATAATGGGCGTGCTCGGCTGTACCGGCGGTACAATCGGATGATCCCGGGTAGGCGGGGCCAAGTAGGAGGAAATGGTACAGTTGGTTGACTGCTTCCAAGAAAACCGGTGACTGGCATCCACACCCGGCAGTTTGGTCCCACGTCTTCGCTGCTTTTAATGCATCGTTACCGCAACAGCAACCAATCAAGATAAATATCTCAAGCAAAACGTTATTAATTCACTGAAACGCGTCAACGTTTAGCTACTGACAAAGCCGAGCAGCACTTGTATGCTGCAAGCTCTAGACACATCTGTGAAGGGCTCGGAGATTAACGTTTTAGATAAACGACTGCAGTTATGGAGACGCAGATACATGTGCCAGTCGGGTCGCCGGTCATTAGAAAAATCCCCGTTTTCGTGGAGGAACACAATGTGACGGAGGGGGCGATGAGGCTCATTAAGGAGCTGAGACCGGCGTGGGAGACGAGCCTCGTCAAGACCAAGGTAATCTTATCCGCTAAGCTAGCTAGCTGCGCGGTGTATGCTAGGCTAGGTTAAGATTGACAGCTCCGCAGCATCACCAGGCAGCCAGGTGCAGGGCCCTGGAGACATTATCACGTTAAATTATCTCACGTAAATCATCTCCACTCCAGTCCTCAACGGTGAATGAAGACGCCTCATGTTTTATATCATGTTGTAATATAGTTGGAATAACATGGAAACGTTTGCTGAACTAGCAAGACGCTCCTGAACTCTAAGCTAGCAAACTAACGTAAGTGAGTAAGTTAGACCAAAGGCCAGAAGGGTACTTGTACATTTGTAACTTGTAAAATCCAAATTTTACACAACACATAGCACCAAATATAGCACGAAAGCCACCTTCGTCGTCAGCTGTGTGTCAATGACGTAGTAGTCAGGGTTGAGTGATAAATGTGGTGGGGCCGACTCTTTACGAAGACTGTTTTGTTGAACTGAGATTCAGCCTTGTTACTTTAATATATCTCGTTGCTCTCTTGTCAAATTATTTTTTTATGTGTGTGTGACTAAATGTATTAATTCAGTAGTAATAGAAACATTAACATACAGCTGTTGAGGTGGGGCTGGACACAGATAATATACTAATATGCTTAATTCCAATTCAGTGTACTGCAACTGTGTCTACAGCTACTGCCTAGTGGCAGTAGGGGTGTAACAGGCCTGTCATATACTGTGAGTATATAGCATTACGCTCATAGTACCATAGGTTTAGGTTATTTACTACATGAAAGTGAAGGTGTATTAATTAACGTTTATAACCTAACTTAAAATTGGAGCTGTTTCTAGTTGCATTATTCATGAATTGTCGTTGACTGGAGCAGAAAGGAGATCAGAGCAGGAACACTCAACCTGCTTCGCCTGGCGGCCACTTTTGTAAGATGAAAGGAATAAATTTACAAACTTTAAATCGGCGGGTGGGTTATTCTATTTTGCACCTTGTTTGCATTAAAAGTATTGAATAAAAAAAACAAATAAATGTATTTTATTAGAAAAGTATTACAAAATTGGCACTGTGGTACGCAAACCCAAAGTTGAGTATTTCCGCTCTGAGATGGAGCTTCAGCATGGAAAAAAGAACTTTCTTTATTTCCTTGAGCCTGCGTGTCTTGCTTCCTCCAACCAGCAGCCCAAAACCCAAACAAATTTGATTTAATGGTTAAACATATGAGAGGCTTACGCAGTTCATTATACCGTACATACTTTCAGTGTGTATACCTGGATGGGTGTGTATATACATGTATATAGTACATATTTATTTGTATGTTCTATGCGTTTGTAGCATGAAGGATGTGTGCAACCTTGTGTTGTCAAATCCATATTAACTTTAAATAGCATATTAACTCATGGTCAGCATTCTACCATCAGTAACATCTTTTATTGAATATTTTACTCGGTTTAATATCAGACAGGGAGAAACATTTATCATTTTATTATTTATTTGTTTGGTGGGGACTGCACCATCAGCAATTACTGCTGTATGAGTCCTTCCATTCACATGATGGTTACCGCATGAAGTACTGGCATCGGTATCACTTTAAGCGTGCTGGTATTGGTACTGGCATCATACTTTTTAAAATGATACCCAGTCCCTATATGATCTCCAAATTGTGGATATTAGGGGTGGCCTTGGTCCATTGAGCTTTATCAACTAAACTGGGGCTTCTGTGTGTATGAGTATTAGGGTTAAACCAAAAGCTGTTTGGGTCATAGGGCGTACCACAAGAATGTTGCATACCAAACCAAAAAAATTCACTATGAAACATAATCACTGCAAGCTAACGGCAATCCATTTTTGAGACAAAGTGAAAGGAAAATGCTTGATTGATTTCTTGTAAAAATTACTGTCGTGGCCAGGTCAAAGTCTTTGACAGTGCCTCGATTACACCATTTACTGCATTAACTCTCCAGTGGCTCAGTTTGAACACAGTTAAAGCCAACCAAGTGTTTACAACCTGCTGGCTAATCTCTCTGGATTTGATACCCAACCCATCCACACACACCTGCAGCCGAGGACGTGTTTTCCTCAACCTCAGTCCAGACCAGCAAAGCTTTTCTCAGTGACCACCACCCAAACAGGCTTTACAGCTGCACAACTGGCAACATGTTCACAAACCAGGTCACAGCAGAGAGTGGAGTGAGGAGAGTGTGGGATTAATGTAAAAAAAAATAAAAGTTGGGAAGGATGTTCTCGAGCAGCGGGACTCTTTGTTTTGATGGCGGCGGGAAGCTCTGAATGTGGCGGCGAGCAGCAGGGCAGCAGTGTTGACAGAAACACCTGATTAGCCCCCGCCACCTGGACAGGAAGACTTTTACTGTAAATACACAACGTCCACTTCGCACACACTGAGATCCGGAAAACAGTGGAGTGTGCCAAGAGCAACAGAGCAACAGTCTCCTCTTCCAACCTTGATGATGATTCTTCTTCTGCCAAAGAAAGTTCACCTCAGAGGCCTTGCAGTTACACCACAGAAGCGTAGACTCGTTCAAAAAAATAGAGCATCAGGCAGTATATGGCTGAATGTTTACCTCTGTCTGGGTCCAAGCTTATCGCTGTCTGTCGATGTATTGATCACCGGTCTTAGCAGCGTATTGTGTGGCGGGTAGAAGGGATCAGTCATGTGGTAGCAAAGGCGCGTATGCTTGTGTATGTACGGTCATAACAGGGATGCCTGCACGCCCATCTTTGTGGTCAGCCACGTGCGGAATGCCAGATATGCGTGAGTGAGCGTCTGGGCCCGGGGGAGATGCAGATCAGTGTGTATGTTGTTATTGTGTTCGCGGCGGGGGGGTGGACCGGCCCACTGGTTGCCACTGGAGTGATGTTGTCACTCAGATATTTAAGGCCTAGCTTTAGGCGTTTTGCTTACTCTTCATTTTAGAAGAGGAGTTTGACTTAACGTGTTGACTTAAACATTTTCAAACCGGTCTGATACTTAGCCAAAGACTAGACCGTACCGGTTATACCGACCTTTCCCACTAAGCACTTGCCATAGCAGACCCTCCCGAGTGATACGTTGGTCTTTTTACACAGAAGATTGCGCCTCAATCACAGAAAGGAGACCACATGATTTTAGCGTTTTAATGACTTTAGTATTTCCACTGATGACCTAAACAGGGCCTAAAGCTATCCTGCAGAACAGCTAACCGTTATCAGGGGCCCTGTGCACATGATGTCTTGTATTACATGTTTTCAATGACGCGTTATCTCCTGTGCCTTTTAAAAGACTCAAGTCACAACAATGATTTGAGCACTTTCTCTGTAGCATCCTCACACGTTGTTGCATTGTAACTGCTCCTCTTGATCAAGATTAAAGTCAGACGTCGACTTTACTTATGTCTCCGATCTCCTCCTTGGGTGAATTTATTCGTTTACGGAAAAATTATTTTAACAACGGGCAACTAGCGGCTTTTTTATCTTCTTTGGATCTAAGTTCTCAGCTCGTTAATGCTCCGGTGGCGCGTTGCCTAGTAACACGTCTTCAAAATGTCGATGTAAACAAACAGAAGGTACGACGCGCGCATCTCCCCCCTCCCATGTTGACTGAAATCTGATCGCTGTCATGACGGCCTTTTGCGCACGATGGACATTTGCTGATCCGTTTATGAATAAAATTTTATTTGAATCACTTGTCATTTTTGCTGCTTATTACTTATGAAAGACACGTTGGATTTAGTGCCATGATGTCGGCACAGGTCGCTGATGTGTTTAATTTTCCAGAACGTGTCATAAGGACAAATGCTGGTTCAACCGGTTTGTGCATAAATTAAACCGGTTTAGCACCGTACACCGAACCGGTGAAACCGGATACCGGCCTGACCCTCTGATGCAGTAAACATTGTGACAGTTCATAATGTAAACAGTCTTATTGTCAATGATGAGACATATTGCGGTAGTTTATTTTTAACCAACATGTTGCAGCATCTTATTCTACCACCTCACTAAATTATTTTCTCAAATTTAATTTTTTACAGTTTCTTTAAATGTTGCTTTTCCAAATATGTATTATGAGTCCCTTATTTAAATTCACATGAACCACTCTTCACAGCATCATAAATTAGATGAATTTGTAAAAAGAAAATAGGACACTTTTTAAAATCTGGTTGCAGGCCGGAGAACGATGAGGATCTGTTTTAACGTAATACTGTCTGGTGTAGTTCAGCTTAAAACACTGAATCTGTCGGCACGTTAGCGTGTCGTCACTACCGAGCCTGTTTGTAAAGGCTTCCAACATTAACTTCATTACCTTCACTTCACCTGTCTGTGTGTGTGTGTGGAGAATCTCCCCCACACACAACACGAGAGCAGAGGATATTAATGATTGTGTGAAATTTTAGCAGCGGTGCAAGAATATAGGAGAAACACTGGCCATACTTAAGGTCGCAGGTTGAAATGTTTCTGATGTTGCTTGTAGGCGAATGAATGTGTTGTTTTCTCCGCTCTAAGGCAATGGCACAACTATAGGACATCAATCAAGAGTTTACACTTATAATTAGTTTTTAAATTATTCAATGTCAAATAAGATTTACATTTTGAATTGCATTTAAAACTAAGGACTAAAAAACTGTTGCATTGATGCAAGTTTCTGTGGTATGAAGGTACATGTGACAGGATTCGGTTAAAAATCATGCTCCGTGAGAACATTTATCTCGTGTCGTTCAGAGCTGCATGGTGTCTGCACTGCTGCTCCGGACCTGAAGACGACTGATAGCTTTAGAGGAGGAAGTCAAGAAGTTGTTGGGAACCAACAGGGTGCTGTAGAGTCATATCTTTTCTCTTCTTCCTCTTCCAGCTCTTCACTGATGGAACCACCAACAAGCTGGTGGGCTGCTACGTCGAGGACAGTCCAGAGGACGTGGTCCTGGTCCGAGTGTATGGGAACAAGACGGAGCTGATTGTGGACAGAGACAATGAGCTCAAAAGCTTTCAGGTTGCGTAAAGACATCGTGCTCTCCTGTGAATTTAAATGCCTCAATAGCTTCTCTCATCTAATTTTTATGTGTTGCATATTTTTTCTCTCTCCTCTAGGTGCTACATGCTAACGGGTGTGCTCCTCACCTCTACTGCACCTTTCAGAACGGCATCTGCTACGAGTTCATCCAGGGGGACGCTCTTGGGACGCAGGACGTCAGGGATCCTTCCCTGCTCAGGTCGGAACAGGGTGGAGTCATGGGACTAATGGGGATTTTTACTGACCTAAATCAGACATGGTAGCGTTGTGCTGTTGATCACAGAATCCTCGTAGGTTTCTACATACAGACAGAAACAATTTAACAATGCAGAAATGCCTCGACGCATCACAGGAAAGAGGCAAAGGAAGATGCGAGTCGCATGCAAATGATGGTTGGCACACCATATCGATATTGCAAAAACAAGCACATGTTTGGAAGCAGAGGAGTTGCACATGACACTTTATTACGTGCCCCAAGCAATCAATCTGTTTTTTTATATATGTTTATATCAGCTCTGTGTGTGTTACATATTCACTCAAGTTTCTTTGTAACTGGAGACTAATGCAGGATAGTGGTGTTGAGTTCCAGCCACACTGATAACCCTACTTATCTTTTTGTCTCCTCGCAGACTGATAGCGAGGGAGATGGCTCGTATCCATGCCATCCATGCACACAACGGCTGCATCCCAAAACCCAACCTCTGGATCAAGATGCGAAAATACTTCTCCCTTGTGGCCACCGAGTTCACCGACCAAGCATCCAACGTTCGGTGAGATCTGGCTTCTCAGTCACTGATGATGCAATGATGCAAATGGCTCCTGGAGCACAGCTTGATTTGCAGTTTACATAAGTTATGAGGACGGAGTCAAGTTTCCCTAAGCCTGATTTCATCTGAGAGAACTCAGAAGTAGTTTTATCAAGTACTTTTTCACCAGGATGTAACGAGTCATCCTTTTTAATTTTCTAGGTAGAAAATGTTTAATTTTATAGGTAGAAATGTAAATAATGTAGGTACAGAGACAGGGAATGTGAGGGTGCTACCGAGGTACTACAAGATAGCCTCATTTTCAAAAGCACCACCAACCATTTTCACCACATTAGCATGTTTTTTTTTTTTTTTTATGCAGTTTTTGGTCAGCACCATTCAAGCATTCAAAATGACACTTAAGCTCACCAATATGTAAAAGATTTAATTTGAGTATTTAGAATAACAAAGGTACATTAGTACATTACAGTGTAAAATACTGGATACAATGTAGCTCAATGACAGTTGTATGAGATTATAGCAACCCTGAACAAGTATTTAACCTGTACTGTTTATGAAGTTATGGCTAAGCATAGAATATAATAGCTGCTGTGATTTAGAAATCAGACTGCTTCTGACAGAAGATACTGTAAATTAGTCTGGGCACTATAACAAAAGGATTAGGGTTAACCCTTCTATCCCATTACAGGTAATTCTATATAGAGCATGCTTCTGGTAATCAAATAGTCTATAATAAATAACCACAATGCAAAGCCTATTTTTGGGGCCAAAGACCAGGTTTTTATCTTGGCACTGGACCCACTGAGCCGACAAAGTTAGAGCATTTCATAACCTGCCCAGTCACAGCTGATATCTTTGTTCTGATGGCTATAAGATTAAATCCAGCATGTGGCTTATATAACTGTAACAATAATAGCCGACTGGATTATGGAGTCTGAGGCATGCAGTAGGCCAGCAGATGTTTGCTCTGCTCAGGGTATCGGGTCACTTTGCTCTCTTCCCTGGTAACAGAGACAGCAAGGGTGTCCTGATCCTGGACACCACACACTTGTTGCTCTGCGGTCTGAAGCGGACTGTGGAGGCCCAGATGTCAACGGGCTTTTTCAAAGCATTGGCAGAGATCAGTGTAATATCCCAGTGTGGTACAGGATGGTGTGTGTGACGCAGCCTTCTTCCCAGCCTATCAGTCTGACAGTGGATTAAGCCCCGTAAGCCCATTACAGTTAGCACAGGGGTCTCTGCGCAGCACAGCAGTCTGGTTGGCTGAGACGCTAACTGGGACTTGACCCTTTCTCCACTAGCCGATTGTAACACCTTCAATGTGCGTCATGTCACCGGGACTGATGAATCACAAATCATTAACGCTGGGTATCGCCACTGATTTCCCGAATCGAGTGATTCCGATTCACAAGGTCCGAATTAGATTTAACCTCTGATTCGATTCAATATGGATTTGATTAGGGATATTTCAGTTACAATACCAATTTTGCTTGTATGTGAAGTAGATTCTCATAGAACTAATGCTGTAAATTGTACAAGGAACCCTCTAACCTAGTGCATTATTAAAATTATTAATGTTTACATTAAGAACTGACACCAAAGCAGTAACATGAATGTACTTTTTATTAAACATGACCAACAGCCTGTCAGGCTTACATTCTATCTTATTTGTATCTGTACGGAAGTCAAGTATTAAGTACTGTAACAGGGAATGTAGTGAAAGGACATGACGCAATCTGAACGATCTGAGCAGCAGCCTGGGATAGAGACAGAACAACCTTCAATAGGTTAACATATCTCATATGTTTTGGTTCACTACTACTAGTAGTTAGGGCCCTATGAAATCTGTTTACATTTTTTCCAGATTCTGTTTTATTTTTTCCCAAATTCCGTGTTTTCCATTTAAATGTTTCTAAATTCTCTGAGCATGTTTTGAAGTCAGCATCTGTCGATCCACTCGCTGCTTCACTTTCAGTTATGAATCAGTTCATTTCTGAACGTTTCTGATGTGAGATTCTAGTTGCTCATCACACGGATTCTTGCAGGATTATTTTAACCCAGCCCTACAATTCATACGTCTATAATCACATCTGAAACGACATAGAGACAAAGCAGTGTTGCCATAGTGACCCTACAGCACCACTAGCGTCCACTGACAGCTTGTTTATCTGTAACCGAGATCCCATGAGCCAGCAGGCCAGAGCCCCACTGAGCCTGTGTGCTGTTTGTGCATGTCGGTCCCAGTTGTTTCCACTTAACATATATTCCCACTTTGTGATGATGATCCCAAAGCAAGGAAACACATGTTTCTTTTGGTCAGTAATAACTAATAAGTAATTGTCATGATGACTCTCACACAGGCTCACAAGGTGAAAACATAACCAGTGTCGTTGCCCCCATCTCTATGCTCCCTGTCCAGAATCCAGCAGGAGGTTCCCAGCAAGGCGGTGCTGGAGCAGGAGATGGCGTGGATGAAGGAGCATCTCTCCACGCTGGGCTCCCCTGTGGTGCTCTGCCACAATGACCTGCTCTGCAAGAACATCATCTACAACAACAAAGAAGGTGAGCACCTCAGTGTTTCCTGTGGAATGGAGTTTGCTGTCGGGGAAAGGGACTCCTTGAAAACGTAATCAGTTAGATTGGCGTGGCTTTGTAAGCTTCGGCGAGCTCCGGGAACGTCTCGGCCCGTTTGTAATCCTGAAATATTTTGGGAATATGGAGTGGAAAAGCAAGATTAGTTTGATTTTCAAAGCTTGGAAATTAAGGCAAACTAGCTAAATAATAAATGCACAGAATGAGATCAGATGCATGACAAGTTTGAAGACTTACAGAAAATACTATTATATACTATTAGTATCTGAGTATATTTGTCTTGTTCTTCTTTCCATCTATAGGTCCATATGTTTTAGCAGTTACAGCCATGGCAAATCTATCTAGTAAATAGTGATCAGAAAATAAATAAAAACTCATCTCTTTTTAAAGATGCGAGGTCTCGTTCAGGTACAAACTTGGCTTTAGGCAAATATTAGATTAATAAACAACTCTTCCAAGTTCTGTTTTTGCTGGCTCATCCAGAAAGTGGTGAAACGAGCTGATGAGACATGTTTTTAGGGACTCCCATGGGGGGGGGATGACACTTCCAAACACAGACCTTCTCCTACTTCCAAAACCTCCTAAACCATGCATGCATTATGGGAGTGGAATAGATGAGTGATTGCAGAATGTTTTGTTTCATGTTTTTTTATTTTATTTAATTTTTTACTCTGACTTGCACAACGTTACCAGCTGAAACACTGCATCTTTAACTTAAATGGTGCCAGTCTGATTGTCATCCTCTGCCATAGTCTGAATGTTGGTGAGCAGGCGCACCACGACACACCTAACATTATACATTACTTAGCGTGTCCTCTTTGTGTCTCAGGTCACGTCCGTTTCATAGACTATGAATACTCCAGCTACAACTACCAGGCCTTCGACATTGGCAACCACTTCAATGAATTTGCAGGTTTGTCGAGCCTCTTGTGTGGTTACAACAACAACTATTAACACACTCACCACAAAGCACGACTTATTCTACAACTGTGTGTGGTCAGGAATGGCGGAGCTGGACTATGGGCTGTATCCCAGTCGGGAGATGCAGATGGACTGGCTCAAAGTGTACCTGCAGGCGTACAAACTCTTCACCAAGAAAACAGAGGAGGTCAGCCCACGAGAGCTGGAGACGCTCTACGTACAGGTCAACAAGTTTGCTCTGGTGAGGAGGGATACGCTGGAAACAAAACGCACACCCTCGCACACCCACAGCGTCTCATGTTACTCTATTTCACCTGATATCTGATTTGTCTCTCTGAAGGCTTCTCACTTCTTTTGGGGCTTCTGGGCACTCATCCAGGCCAAATACTCCTCCATCGATTTTGACTTCCTCGGGTAAGTTGCCGTGTGAGTGTGTGGACGGCTTCGGAGCTGTGTTTGGAGGATATTACATAAGTGATAGGTCGGACTCCGTGTCTGAAAGCAATCTGTCCGTGTGGGTTAAACGGAGCATTATGAAACACTGAAACCACAAACCAAGTCTCTTCAGTTCTTTGGTTAGCCTCCATACCAGTTCACACTTCCTGCTCACACACCTGTAACACACAGGACGGCAGGTGTGCCTCCCCTAGTGGTTCACAGGGAGGAAGTAGACCTAATGAAGTGTTAGTGTGAAGTGTGAACATGTTAGAATAAAGGGCTTTATTTAAACCACATCAATTAGGAAGCATCTTACCGTTTTCACTGTGAGAATAATTAAATCAAAGTGACCAAGTGCTCAAATGTTTTTTTAAATAGATAAACGCTAACAAATATGGATTGAAACGGAATGTTTTGTTAGAAAAAGACAAATTTTGGAAATGATCACATCTATCTTGTTTCAATAAATCGCGACCTCTTCGCTCTCCTGTCTTGCAGGTACGCTGTGCTACGCTTCAACCAGTACTTCCAGACCAAACCTGCGGTAATGGCCCTGCAGATCCCAGAATGAGAGGCGACGGAGAAAGACAGACTGCGGAGAGAAGACGAGGCGGGAGAGTGTAACAGGTTTCATGCTGAGAACGCTTCTCTGCGAGCCAGCTGTTGACGGACCAATGCTTGGTCTACCTCGGCATCCTTTTCTGCAACAAGCGCAGTTACTTTTTCATTGCTCCAACTTCGCTCTGTCGCCGCTCTAGCTAGCCCAAGAATGATAAAACTTCCATGGGTTGTGTGTGTGAGTCTACGCTTGTGTATGTTTGTGTTCTTAATTTACCTCGGCAGACCCAACGTCTTGCTCTCCCTCTTTGGCCAAATGAACAAGGCGTAGTGAGCACAGCAGTCTGAGTTTAGGGTAGAGACTTAAAACCTGTTTTATGTCTGTTACTCTGGCACGGGAATGTTCCTCAACGCTGGGAATGACGGTCGGAAGAGAGACGAGATTGTTAAAGAGGGTTTGATGTTGACACTGACAGTTTGTTCTGCCATGGCCTTGTTCTAGTTAGAACTACAGAGGGGTTTCATGTGGTGTGTGCTGAGACCATTCCTCCTCCTCCTCTCTGCAGATATTTTAACACCATTAAGTTCTGATTTGATCCTTCCTCCATCTTTGATGCTAAGTGCTTGTAGCTGCTGCATTTCTGCACTACACTTCCCAGAGATCACCTGTGCATTTAACACTGTAGGCGGTACTGTTGATTTTTTTTTTTCTGTAGCAGTTTGAGCTTCTGTCATTTCCTCGTAGCAAACTGCTGCCGCTGCTGCTAGAAATGTAAAAACTTCTCTGTGTGAGTGGACTTTTCCCCTGGAAGGACCAGGACACTGAGGAGGTGGAGGAGCAAATGAAAAAGCTTCTTCATGGACTGGCTGTAGGTCGCATCACTATTGTGTTCTAGCAATTGGTGATAGAGAGTAGCTAAATGTGCATTTTATTTATTTATGTGAAGGCATGGATTATTTAACATCTCAGGGGAAACAACTCTTTGGTTTGGGTTGCTTGATGCTTTGTGTTGAGCTGGGAGGTGATACGAAGCTGGAGGAGGATGTTGGGTAAAAAGAGGGGACCTGTGCAAGCGTCACTCTCTGTGTGTGTTTTCCACCTACTTGACTTTTATGGATGCAGCAGGTCCGTGGAACTTTCCATTTCAACTTTCCAGACCTCTTGGAAAATCACAACCTCCGTCGCCCCTGCAAACCCCTCCTCCCCTCTTTTATGCCCTCCTGTGTCTTAGATTGAGGCAGTAGCAGCCATTCCACATCCTAACATCGGAGACCGCTCTCAGCCCCACACACTCTGAAATCCATTTTCCATTGTCACACGTTGTTTGGACAACAAAACCACTAGTTAAGAGTTAGATAAATGATCAAGGTTTGGGTTAGAATATATAGGTATGTTCCATAACAAGACTTGAACACCGGTCCCCTGGGTGAATAGCCTGTGTTTGTTTGACCCATCACCACCCGTTTAGACAGAAGTGACCTTAACGGCTCTTTAGCCCGCTGCTCATCTGTGCTGGAGGCTAGCGGCTCCAAGCTACATCAGATGCTTCCAACGCATGTTGTGGGTATAACTTGGACTAAAAAGATGACAAGTCTGGTTCAGCTGCATCATCACTTTTGTTTTAAACTGTCTGAGTCCAACAGCGTTATAGTGTAAAGTTCAAATCCTCTGAGTACTCTTAACAAAGCATCACGACTCACAGGTTAATACTCTAATGGTACTGTACATATCTTGTCGGTCTTTGTACTCCGGCGATTCCTCATCTCATCTCTCAGACGTGGGAAAAGGTTTAGAAGAGCAGTCAAGGCTGAAGCAGTAGAGGCGGAGGTGTCTTCTAGTCCCCAGTATGGGTCCAACAGCAAAAACACTGGATCCTGCACTTCCCACAATGCAACTCAATTGCGTCGTTCAAACTTGACGTTTGTAGTTTCCAAACCCAAGCTGAATTTACTCTTGTGATGTCACATGAGTCTAGGCTGCATCTTATAATTATTTTCATAGTCGTCCTCCACTGTTTTCACAGGCTGAGTGCTACTAACCACGGCCCGTATACCGATGTCATGTGTCAAATCATCATTATTTTCCTGTTGTCCTTTGTTCTCAGTCTGGCCGCTCACAGTTAAAGGGCATTTCTAAGAAGATTTTACGAGACATTAGTTGTGTCCCAATTCAGTAGCCACATCCTTCGGAGGCTGCATATGAAGGCAGCATCGCAGCAAGGCTGTCCCATTCCGAAGACTCCTTCAAACGCAGCCTCCTGATCCCTGGCTCCATTTAAATCATACAACGTTGGTTACCTCCTCGATACTCTTTCTTGTCAACGTCCACCAAGGATGCAGCCACTGAATTGGTCTTTCCTTTCCTTTCATTGGTCCCATATTCAATTCTGCATGGACTTTAAAAAGGTCTCTGTCCTATAGTTGTGTTTTGAAACATGCTGATACGTCGACACTGACCGGCCTCTTAGTCAACTCTCGATTCAGCACAAACACTTCCTAATGAACATAAGCACACGACGTGCCCTCTCTGTCACCCACACACACATCAGGATGTCCATCAGGGGGAGACACTGAGCCCGGACCTTTGTCCTCCACTGTTGGTCTCATGTAACTGATTGGCTAAATAATTTACCAAG
Organism: Eutrigla gurnardus; assembly: GCF_963514095.1. Lineage (NCBI taxonomy): Eukaryota > Metazoa > Chordata > Actinopteri > Perciformes > Triglidae > Eutrigla > Eutrigla gurnardus. The sequence goes on along the minus strand of NC_139916.1, from coordinate 23,643,745 downwards.
TGAGCAGCAGCCCTTCAGACCAGCAGATGAGACATTAACTAACTGATGCTAATGGTTTCCAGTCATGACAGCCTAATGTTTTCAAGAGAGATCGCATTTATATTCAAAATGAGTCGGTGGCACTTATCCTTGGTGATCGGAGCCATCTGTATGTGAATTATAGCTCCTTTAAGGGTTTATGAATGACCCAGTACTGAAATGAAGGCACATATTTGGGAGCACACGCTACTGTCGGAATTGTCTGGGAAAATCCCCCATGTCACATTTTTCATTTGAGATAATCGAGAGGCTCCTACTTTGGAGGACTAATAGTGGAGTAATCTGTTTAGTAGATGTGCAGACAAAGACCAAATTAGTGATTTTTGCTGCTTGAATGCCCAATCCTAATATCCTGATAGGAATTCAGCCCAGATCAAAAGGGTGTTTGCACTGAATTACTTTCTCCATTCACTTAACCGAGGACACTGGAGCCGAGTGGTACTCAGCTGTTGACACAGTTTGGGTTTTTGGAAGAGAAAAGTCGGGCAGGTTTATTTAGTTTTGAATTAAATCCAACACTCTGGCAGTCAGTGATGGTAAAGGCTCGAGTTCATGTGGGCTTGAACTGAAAACACATTCCGCACATAATTAAGGTTGAGCTAAAATCGGGGGGGGGGGGGGTCACCTTACCCACTGTGTTGTGTAGCGTTGGTGTTACTGAAGTCACAGTTTATTCTTGCACTGAAAAATCATGAACACCCGTTACTGTATAGGATGTTAAAGGCACGATCCGCCATCAAATGTGGCCGCCAACAACACAAATCAAAACGTACAAAGCTGTGTAAATCATACCCAACAGTGATGTCACAGAGGAATTAAACCACGCCCATGTTCAGTATATATACCAACTAGCACAGGATAACTACTCACATCTAAGAACCAAGATTAAAACTCAAGGTTCACTTACTAGCTTATTCGAGAGCTTTCAATTGCATCACGTGGTCTTCTGTTGTCCAACAAAAAGCTAGGAAACAAAATCTGAAATTATGAAGGATTTCTCGTGTTCTTGATCTCTTGCATCAGTTGCTTATACACAAAACTAGAAATATCTTTCAAAGTGTTCCTCTTGCTCCACTTGCTCAAGAGACTGAGATAGATGATAGAAGTTGGCTAAATGTTTTGCACTGTTGACGACACTTACAACCAAGTTGACCTTTTTTTTTGCTGTCACTTTACATACCATAGAATGAAAACATTGAGAACTATAAGTATAAATGCTTAAATAAAGTATCTTAAGGAAGTTTTACTTGTCACAGATGACTTTGTTGAGACTTTTCTGATTACATTACACACACAGACACTGGGTAAGGGGGAATGAGCCAAACGAGGAGATTGAATGTCTTTGTGTTTGGCCTTTATGGTGTTTTAAAGCTGTTTTAAACAGGGTTTATTTATTGAGTTAATCTAACATTGCTTTTCACTCCATTTTGTATTCTCATACCCAAATAGTTCTCTTGAGAGGGTTTGCATTGCAGTTTATTTTAGTTGTTTTTTTGTTTTTTTTGTATGTGGCCGTACTAACTTAATTTTAAGAAACACTGTACAGATAACTGATTATGTTTTCCTTTGTATGCTGATATTTACTTTTTGTAAATTGCTTTCGGCGCTGTCTAAAAGGGGCCCAGTGCTTAGCTTGCAGGCGTGAATTTGTAAATCCACTGCTAAAGGAGTGTGCTGCCAGCGGAGATGGAGGATGTAAATACTGTAAGAAATACTGTGAAAAGCTTACTGTACAGTGATCCTTCACCACTCTGTAGGAGTGGTGAGAGAAATTATTTAACAGCTGTCGGTAAACATTTCCATTAAAATGTGTAAAATAATTAAATAAATACAATTAAAAAGAAATGCGTCCTTTTAATTTGTCTGCTCTCAGAAGTTGTGGGAATCTGTCAAACGACCAATATATGACTTTTCTTCCTTTGACTTCCTGTTTTTGTCCTGCCAGCTGAACTGGTGATTTGGCCTCAACAGGAGGAAGGAAGAAGAAAACTTGTAGGACATCCTGCCAAAACGCACAGGATTTCATCTACCTTGTTCCGCTCACACGTCACCCATTTATTTAATTTAGCTGCCATTCAAGAAATAAACCAAATACATTTTAAAGGGGAAGAAATACATATTTATGCCTAGGTAGCACATTGGATATGTTGTCGGGTTTGTAAAAAGGTGGGGGGGGGGGGGGGGGGGGGGGTGGTAAATTAAAAAAAGATGTTGTTTGAGGTGGTTTTGATACTTTTATCCGTATGTGATTCCTCAACCTTTGTCTAAAAGTCACTATTTGTGTTCATGTCTAAACTGCCCACTTTAAAGAGGACTTATTGTTTCTCCTTTTCATGTTCATACTTGTATAATGGAACATCTTCACATGCTTTAATGCTAACACACTATTTCCCCAGCCTGGCTCTGCTGCAGCAGCTCTTCTCCGCCTCCCTCCCTACAAATAAGCCCAGTGTGCTCTGATTGTGATTGGTCAACCACTTTGCATGTTTGTCAGAAATGCCCCGCCCCTTACAATAACCAGATAACAGAAGTTGTACTGCTGAATAATGGTGATTAAGATGAACTTTGGCCTAGTTCTTCAACTCCTCTTCCTTTGGAAGTCCATAAAGAACATTTCCATTAGCGACTCCATACTCAGCTCTACACTTATGTTTCCGGGCGTGTTAAACTAGCACTTGGCAGATATTATGCAAATGTATTACTTGGTGACATGACCACTCTACGGAAGAAAAGGCGTGAATGCAAATGAGGCATGTCAAGCAGTTCAGTTAACAAGTGGGTAAATGGGACTACAAAACGTCGCCATGCCAACCAGTCCGAATTTAGCTAAGTGTTGTGAAGTTATGTGACCATGGCGTATATATCCTGACCTAGCCATTAGGCATTTACACTTACACAAAAATCATAAAAGGGGTGTTCAATTGTGAATATTTTTTTTTATTGTGATCAGTGATGAAATATTTAAACGTGAGGGCAAAAACCATTGTTCAAAGAAATGACTGAGAATGCATAAAAGAATAACGCCTCACAAGGAGGTTATTTTCATTCTTTAAAGGTATCCAGAATACGTTAAATTACATTACAATTACAAACTCAATATCATGACTATTTCACGATCTGTCATTTCTTTGAATCTGCCCATAAATAACTGAAAATCTTTCCAGGATGTCTGAAATGTGTGTTGAGTATTTCTTTCTCTTAGTAGTCTCTCACTCTTTCAGAGTCAGAGGGCCCGTGCACGTTGTCCACTGCCAGAAACCGAACAAGACAAGGAGAAATATGGTTCGATCCAAGGAGAGGCCAATAAAAAACACGTTGATCTCCCTGGTCTAAAATAATACATTGCAAATGTTCATATAATAGCTACGACAGCAATAGTTACAAATGCATTAGAAACATACCATTGCCTTCCTCACAGAGTTAAATCTTCTTTTATGCCAAACTGAAAGGCTTTCTGCACGAAAGGATATCATTTTAGTCCAAACCACAACGTTTAACTGAACCAAATATGTTTTTATTTTGTTGTTTTTAGTTTTTTTTGCCTAAACCAAAAGAGATTTCTGTCAGAAAGCCCTGAAGCAAACTTCCACCATGTGAAAGTGAAGAGTGCAGCCACGCTCGCTGCCCTGGGAGACCATAGCCTACAAGTCGCACGAAGGCTAACGCTGCTAACACGCGGGTCTTAAGCACATAGCTATAATATTTAACAGGTATTGGCCATAAGCCAAAGTACTGGGGAAATTGGAATTTGAGCCGCTGTTTGTGCTTGATGAAAAATTCAGGGATCAGCCAAACGATCAGGGTCGAGCCCTCGGCAACGCTGCACCACAGGAATGAAGGCATCAATTACACTGCTGGCACGGTGTCACTAATAACACAAACCACAGCTGCGATCATTGGGGTGCGACAGTTCCAGTGAGACAACAAAACGAGGGCGCGGTTACCACGGTGACACGTTAAGAAATCTCCTGTTAAGAGAAAAGGGGAAATATTACCTTGAAGACTTATCCAATGTCGTGAATCAGTTTACATGAGATGCTAATGCACCAGCTGCGATATATCAGCGGAAAAATAAAACATGGAAGAAGACGCTGTCATGCTGATGTAATGCGTTTAATGCAGGGATGAGCTGATAAGAGCTGAGGTGGTGCGTTGCCCCGGGAGACCTGAATCACGCAGCAAAGTAATAACTGCACCAAGGCATGTGGGACGAGATTTACGCAACCTTGTCTCATGCACTTGTGCACGCACATTTTTTTTAAAGATCAGAAGAAACATAATTAGCACAACCAATTTATTGTCTTTCAAGAAAAAAAAAAAAAAAAACAACAACACAAAACTCTGAAAACATAGAGAAACATACACCTTTAAATTACACAGGCTCTTATAAACAAAATAAAGTCTCTTTCTATATTTACATCAGCAGGGGTAACGACAGGTGACTCCTCAGCATGTCTCCACTAAAATAAGATAAACCTTTTCCTCTGATATCCATGTCTGTGCACATAAGCCAGCATCTCTACTCTACACAGCCCTGATTGTATAGGATAAGCCCCACCCCCGATGTCTGAAATGTGTCTTTTCCCGCCATTTTTTGATTTGTCACCCTTGCAGTTAGCTCAAAGTGGATTGACCCCAGTGTTATTTAGGTGCACTACATTTTTTGTTGAATTGACCTGTTGGTCAATGTGGTTACTGAGTGATGAGAACAAAGACACCAAAAAGAATCCATTGCTAGCCAAGCTAACAGCAACATGCTATGAGCTAAACAAACTGAGGATGATGTAGCATGTTTATTTTGGGAAGTATTGTATTTGATGTACTCATCTGCTGCATGCAGTCTTCAAAACTCCAGCGCTGCCTTCACTTAGAATTTTAAAAAGATAATTTGCAGTAGCTAGTCATTATCTTCAGTCAGTCATTACTTATTATTATATTTTCTTGCATGTGTCACATACAACTACAAATTAAGTTGCAGTTAATTTCAGGTTACTTTGGACTTCAAAGCTTGTGGTTTAACTTATTCAATCAACAATCATCAGCACAGCAATGTACTGAGGACTTGGGATGGTTTTGGTGTCGGCGTTCTCATGAAGTTCACCAGCAGTTCAGTCAAACCAAAACTTTTGTTTCTCTTCCCACTTCTTGCACTTGGTGTGGCACTGTCAACACCTCATAACCACGAATAGACATTTTCTCTCGCATCTCCGTCATAGCCACTGTGAGAGAGAACGTCCCACCAATAAACAACAACTTCCCATCCCATGTGATTTTTGGGTTTGATGTGTCTCTCTGTTAGATGTCTGTGGAACGGGACGATAAAACATGAAATAAGATGACAAAAGATTAGCCTATTCATATGACGGATGCCGCATTTCCGCAAAAAAACGTTGTTTGCTTTAACTTTCAGCCTTCAGACGTTAAAACAATTCCAGTGCAGCTTCAGGAAAGTCGAGAAAAAAATCACCAGAATGTGAACATCTTAGAACAAGGGCCGATGCACTAGTACCAAGAAAAAGACGATTCCTGAAGTCATATTTCAAGATTGAATATATAGAAGATCGTATGTGGATATTGTCTGCGGTGCGGCGGGAGGCTGCGTCTCAAAAGTGGCAGCCAAAAAAAAACAACAACAACAAAAAAACAAAACAGCTGATACACAGATAGGAGGTGCTCAACACAACAATCAAGTAACACTCAAAGAAGCAAACACAGAGGTATAAAAAATAGGTAAGGCTGAGGTCAACCCACCATGCTATGGAGAGGGAAGTGATAGACACACAGATACAGCATATACAGCACAGCTCAACTGAACAGTGTGGGAGGACGAGGAAGAGGAGGGTCAGATTGTTAATTCACTGTACATTCTCTGGGATGCAACTTCTTAAAAATGATTTCTGGTTGAGAATCATTCGGTGCAGCGAGAGGTCCCTCACCTACTAATTGTTTCTATCCTTTTTAAATAGCATGTTTAATGACTTCATGCTGTGTTTCCACATCTACCTGTGTGTATGAAGTGCTATACAAATCAACTGGAACTTGTTCACATGTATGTGAAGCAACGACTGAGACCTGCCATGTTATTGACTGACTTAAAGGGACAGTTCAGGTGTTTGGAAGTGGGGTTGTATGAGGTAATTGTCCAGAGTCAGTGGGTACAGTAGGTGGCAACAAAGCAGTGTACTGCTATGAATGGGGGCAGCAGCACCTGTGCTGGTACTGCTGTCTGCTTCTCCAAAACTGACTATTGATGAGTATAAATATCCATAATATACCCCACGACCCCACTTCAAAACACTCAAACCATCTCTTTAAAGACATATTGTGTTATCTTAAAGCAAATTATATTCCAAAATGCTGTTGATTTGATTCTAATTTAATTTATCAAAGGGCAATTTACACATTAATGTCAAGTAGAAATTAAAAATGCCTTTTAAAACCTTTAGATCACATTTCTGGCCATATTGTGCACCTATTTAACAATATATACAAATACTTCCTATTTTTATATCAAATTCAATATATCTTTTTCTTCCTGGAAAACATAAAATGACATGTGCTTACACCAGCTAGTACCAACCTATTTCAACCAATAATATCCTGACATTCATCCATCTATCAACCATCCATCTGCAACTATTGCTCTGCAGAGCTAGAAGGCCGTGAACTAATCAATTCAACCGTGTGATCAAATGCCTTCCAACGAGTCCCGCCTGCATATCCTGTTTCATTGAAATACATTTTCAGCTCGACTTTAAGGTCAGTTTAGTTTTCATGAGCAGTACGACGTGAAAACAGCTGTTTAATGTCTTCTGTGGGGGGAGAAGTCTGAAAAATAACCCTGATGATGTCATTGGGGTTTATCTCGGCTTGAGAGTAGAGAGTAAAAATCTTTATGTTATAAAGTAGGACGGGAGGGTCGAAAACGGTGTTAAGTTGCATTATGGGGAGTGTAGGATCCAGTGTTTTCGGTGCACGAACCACAAACTTAAAGTCGGGGGCGGTCAGCCTCTGGTGCTTTGAATTAAACCAGTTCTTTAAAACTATCCATCTTTATGGAAGTGCAAAAGTAAAGCGCTGAAAAGAAGTGAAGTGTTGTTATTGAGGTGTTATTACTGAGTAATAACCAGCCTCTCCCAGCAGGGGGCAGTGCTGACTTACTGATCGCATACAGCCTGTTGCTTCTACAGCTGTCTAACAGGTGAAATCAGTGATTCTATTGAAGCTTTCCTCCAAAGAATAAAGCCCTCTGGTGTAGTTCGTTTGCCAAAAGTCAACATGGGAGGAAACCAAGAAGCAGAAGGGATTAAACGATAAACCTCCGACAGTATAACTTCAATATGACTTCTGTATTCTGAAACAAAGCAGCTGGTGACATGTCTATGAAGGGAAATGAGTAAGATAAGAGCTTGCCTTTATGTGTGTGTGTGTGTGTGTGTGTGTGTGTGTGTGGAGGGGCAAGGTTTCACTGAAAAACAAGTCATTTACAAAGGGAGTGATGTTTTCCCGCCCCGTCTCTTCACTTTTACCTCACCGAGGGGCGATTTTCTCATTAAGTGATGACTCCCTCCCTCCCGTTTGCCCCCGTTCAACAAAGAGCACCCTTCCTCCTCAGCTATCCTCCCCTCTCATCCCTCACCTCCATTTTCCTTATTTACCCCCCCCCCCCCCCCCCCCCCAGCTTCAGTCTGTCAGGAGCACCAGTTCCCCCTCACTCCTCTCTCCCCCATCGCTCTCCTCTCCTTCGCTGTATGGCGGGCGCTCCCTCTCCCTCTCTCTGGGAAGCGAAGTAGGCGTGGCCTGGCCCTCCACTCGGCGCAGCGTTGGGGGGACCTGCGGCAGGTAGTGCTCCAGTAACGCTGGGTGAAAGGGCACGGTCGCCACGGAGACGGAGCTGGGGCCGCTCGGGTACTGGCCATCGCTGTGGGAGTAGTGAATCTGCTGTGGTTCTGTTTGACTGAAAAGACAGGAAATGACAGTGAAAAACGTTATAAAGTGCCAACAGCTTTAATGCACAGGATACTCTGGTTATTCTGAACTGTTAGTACAATAAAGTAGTTACAGCAGATTTTAAAGTAATTATTAATATGATTCATTATCATTTTGGTCAAACTGAATGTATATTGAATTTTTTTTTTTTCAAAAAATGTGTTGTAATGGTCTCTGAGATTCTGGATGGGAGTTTCCGGATATAAACCTCTGTGGCTTAGATGGACAAAGATGAACAAAATAAGATAGTTGTCTGACAAACTATTAATGAGGTATGAGGCTTGTGTACATAAGAAGTTTTTAAATTCCCTTGGTGTATTTCAGCAGGAAACGTCCGGATGAGCTTATAATTGTGTTACATACGCTACTGACCGCAGCTGGAACCTAAAGACCACAATGTTGACGGACACAAACAAACACAATCTGCATCAAAACCTAAATGACCGTACCAGTCTGATTCTGACTTCTCTCCATCAGCAGAGCTTTCAGCACGTTCTGTGTGAATCAGTGTCTGCAGTGTTTACTACAGTATGAGCCTGGAATTCACACGAGCCTGAGGTGTGACTTTCAGCCAATCATTGACCTACTTTGGTTCCGCCCTCTGAGCTGTCAATCATAACAGAGCCAAGACAGCTGTTAAGCTGAATGTTATTACGCCTGGAAAAATAGTTTCTGACAAGAACTGAATTTCTGAGCTAATTTGAATTGAGCTAGAATGAGGATTTTAACGACAAGGTGATTTTTAAAAAACGTGACAAACATTTTCAGCTACAATCTGTAACTTTAATTGAATATGGACAAAACGTTAAACTATATCACAATATCTCAAAAATATAAATTTTGATACACATGGTAGAGGTTTATTTATGCTAGGTGGCCGATGTTGTCAATGGTTTGGTCTAAGGCCATCGTGACGTTCTGATATTGATGTTTTATTTCTGAAAAAAAACAACAACTGAGAAAGTCTCTAAGAGAAAAGATGTGCTGAGTGTCTGAGAAAACTGACAAAAGAGAAAAAAAAACGAAGAAAAACAACCACCAAATGTTCCAACCTCCAACTCCTTCAGCTTAACTAGTTGGAGGGATGCTATTCATCGTCAAGGACGGAGTGAAAAACAGCTGTGGTATCAATACTCCACTTTTGTCTGCGCCTCCAAGAATGAAAGAATAGCTTTGGGAGCTGCAGGCATTGTCTCCGATGTGTGGAGGTGCAGAGAAGACTCTTGTTTAAGGAGCAACTCGTCTATGATGTCTGCCAGGGACAAACTCTCACATTATCTCCAAAGTCCTGAGAACGGCGTCAGTGTTCTACCTGTGCGTGTAGGTGGCTCTCTGCTCCTGCCGGCGGTTCTTCATCATGGCCTTGTACTCGCCGACCCGCAGCCTCCGTCCCTCCACGATGCAGGTCCGCTTGGGCCGCGGCTTGTACTTGTAGTCCGGGTAGCGCTCCAGGTGCTGCCTGCTCAGCCTGGCCTGCTCTTCGTAGTAAGGCTGCTTCTCCTGGTTGGACATGCCCTTCCACCTGGAGCCTGAAGCACATCGGGATGGGCAGAGAGCATGCTTAAAAGATTTATTTCGCTTTGAGTTTCAGCTGGGTTTTGCATGAGCCTCAAGGCCACTGGAAGCGTTTTAAACACTTGTACAGATATGCTTCCATTTGTATTAAATGTGTCAATCCATGAGACATGCATCTGACTCGTCAGAGTTTATTATCGTGGTGTTAATTGAAGCGTAATCTGCACAGACAGCTGTTAAAATCACACAAAGATCCCTAACTTTATTATGTATTAACCGTATCGGCATTGATTGATCGATGCCACTCCGTTTGTGAGCTTGTCTGTCTTCCAACAGGCAGATCCCCCAATTGCTGCGGTGGGCAGGGAAATAAAATACTACTTTCTTTCAGTAAATGTCTGCTGTCAGTCAGCCGGGTGGACGCCTGTTAGCAAGCTGCCGTCAGACAGACAGAGACATCAGTGTGGACTCGATGACAGAACAAGCTTCCTCTCAGCTCGCTGCCAGTGAGGATTGCCACTTGGTCTTAGTCATTCACACAGTTTGAATAAATTGAATTTCTAATATCTAAGTCATCATATAGTTCAACTGTCCTATGAAGGCAAACTGGCAAAAAAAATAATCTTGCAAAAAGCAGAAATGGAATATAATATTCGTAACTACGTTTTCATTAGTGTATACGAAATATTTTTTCGTTAGCTTGGAATGGGCCCTTCATTTTTACACAGGGAGCCGGGCCTCTTCACAAAGTCTACCATATTTCTACTGTAGCCCAGAACGGACAAACCAAACACACTCTAGAGAAGGCTTTCATGTTCTCTGACACGCTTGGAAAGGGAGGGGTGTTTAGTTGGATGCACACCCCGGTATTAGCTTTCCAAATTTGTGAAGACAAGACATCGTAAGTGAGTGAGTTTGGACTAAAACTATTAACAATGCTGAAGACAAACATGTCTTTAAGAGCTTGTCTTTCACTTATTCTCCATACAAAGTTTGTAACTTCAGCAACAAATAGTCCAAGTCTGAGACCTGTTTTTATGTTTAATGATCACTACATTTTCATTGATGTTGCACATGTCTACTCTGGAGAAAACAACTCTCTGTAGATAGAGATGAGGTATTTATGTAGTAATTAGTACTACAACAGTGTATTGAGGTGGATTAATGGTTTATATGACTGTGCATAATTTGCATGTGTGTTTGTATTCACGTCTGCGTGTCTGTGTGTCCGTGTGAGGGGTGGTTGCTCCCAACAACAAGCTCTCCACAATAGAAAGGAATGTAAATGTTTGGTCCAAGGAAAGGGAGTCGGGCCAGTGTGTGAATGTGTGTGTGTGTGTGTGTGTGTGTGTGGGACAAGCAGGTGGCTGTTGGTGTCCTCACACAGCGTCTCAGAATAGAGGCAGAGTGAAACCTACCCAGGATCTTGCTGATGGAGGAGTTGTGCATGTCGGGGAAGGCTTGAAGGATCCTCCGGCGCTCGTCCTTGGCCCACACCATGAAGGCATTCATGGGTCTCTTGATGTGGCCCGAGGAGGGCGGGGGCCGGGCCTCAGGGTAGCTGCCTGGGGCCGAGATGGGCAGGGCACCTACAGCATAGAGGGCTACAGTCAACCAAAACGGCTGGGTTTGGACTATGTTACTCATCCCTCCTCATATTGGTCATGTTCTCTGCTCGTTAACCTTTTCCAAGCCGACCTCATTGGAAAAAAATGTCTGTATAGGTCGTCTATGCGGGCAGCCTATTATGACCCATAGTTACGTTTGTGGCTACGTGGCGACCTTTAGTGGCCGTAGTAATAATGACCAGAGCAAAGGAGTAAGTCAGAGCGACAGGGTCTGCATAGGGAGGAGGTCGGGTGGATGTATGGGTCAAACAAACAAACACACTTTCACCCCGGAGACCGCTGTTCCTGTCCCGTGTCAAACCAAAAGTCAACACATGAAGTTATTTGAAGCTCTGGAGTAATATACGTTACGTCCCGTGACTTAAAGCAACACTAAAGAGTATTTAGTGCCTTAAAATAATGTTTCCAAAATAGTTTCAGTGGTTCATCACCTCAAACCGGGTGAATGGCACTTCAGCATTCGCTCCGCGGCTCTCTATCGGCTGTAACCGCACTATGTAACTTTGCCTCGTCGGGTAGCGGTTTTGTAGTTTTAATGAGACTACGAATTTGACCTGCTTTACGGCAAGCGTACAAAAGCCGGTAGGTGGAGGCTCTGCGTAGAGATCAGTGGGAGAACACCCGGCAGGTGCCTGGAAGATACCTTGCAGCTAGGTAGTTTTTAAATTGGCGTCATAGCAGAGCCTGCAAAGAAAAGGAGGAGTATAATGTCCGATGAGGCGAAGAAAAAAAAAAGAGCTCGAACGAGAGTGAATATCGGACCGGCTCACACTCGTTGGAGAGAGCTGAAGGAGTCTACAAAATGCAAGACGGATGGTGACTTGGCTTTGTTGCTGCTGGACTTGTAAATAATACCGGTAATCATTTTTTTTCCAGTGTGCATCTGTGTACAATACATTGTTTATTTTATTGGCTCATGTTAGCTAAGGTGTTAGCTATTGTGCTAATATATTTGTAACTATCGCTATGGCTCATGTTAGCTAATCTTAGCTAAGGCGTTAGCTACTCTACCTTTTCACTGGACATCGTTCAAATCGTTCATCGTTTCCAGAGCCGGTTCTGCATACAAACAAATAACGTGCGTGCGACGGTAGGCTGCGGTAGGCTAAATTATTTACGACGGCAGTAATGGACAATTCCCTTCCAACCTGTAGGGGGACCGAAGAGGAAAAGTTCTTAAGTGTTGCTTTAAGTTAATACATTAGTATGTAGCCACATTGCGTATTTGTGTAACAAACATACTTATTTTAACCCCAACTATGATCTTTTTCCTAAACCTAACCATGTAGTTCCAGTTTAACGTTAAATGTTTTAAAACTGCAACCTTTTCACAGTATTAAGTAGAACAGTCACATATTTGGTATCTTGGGACCTATTCTGTCATTTAGGCAAGAAGACATTTTGACCTTTTCTGTTACACTAACACTACTCTTCTGTTCCCTCACCTGGTCATTAACCTTTACTCGCTGAAGGGAAAGTTTCTCTTCAACCACAAACATCCCATTTCACTTTCCGAGCCCACCTTCTCCATCCTGCATCTGTACCAGAAGTTTTTGTGCTATTTTTCAATAAAGCTACTACGTTTTAGAAGATGATGACGTATTCTGACATAGCTGAACATTATTTTGTGGTATTTAAATATAAATCTGATAGTCTGAGTGGGAAACAATATTTTGCCAATAACTAGTATCAAATACTGCCTTTGAAAAAACATTATGTAACATTTATATGATGCATCATTAACACACATATAATGCAATATAATATGCTTATAGCACTGTTTAATTATATATATATATATATATATAGATAGATAGATAGATAGATAGATAGATAGATAGATAGATAGATAGATAGATAGATAGATAGACAATGTGTGGTGATTACTGTTATGAAGAATTATGCATATATTAATGAGTGCTTATGACTTAAATTATACAAAAAAAAAAACATTATAAGTGTGTTTATTTCAACATTAAAGTGTTATTTCACCATTGATGAACAGGCTCCTCCCGGGACACCTACCCTCAGAGTCACTGCTGAGGTGGTCCTCGCCCCGCTCGCCATGAGCAATTCTCTCGCTGCGTGGAGAAACTTTATACTCCTGAAGACACAAAAAAGACAAAGACAGATGAAGTTAACTCAAACAAATATTCACACCAGAGCACAAAGAGGACAATTTGAATTTTGACGGCAGTTAAAAGATGACCAGCGCGTTCGAGGGGCGTGTCCGAGGCAGGCATGTGTCCCACAGAGTGCTATTTAAGGTAAAGAAACCGCACGCTCGTCATATCAGCTGCTGTTTAAATGCAGAGCTGTAAATGCAAAGGGAGGAAGCGACAACGCTACGGAGGAGGAAGAATGGTGTTTACTGTTTGAGGGAGGAGAGGTGAAGGAGAAAAGGCAGAGTTGGGAATGTAAACCATCGGCGCCGTCAGCGGATCTATCATCCTAGGCCGCGCTGTAAAACAGGATTTATCTGCATTGGGTGTAATACCAAAATAGGTCAGTGATCAGTGTTGATGTTAAAGCGGTGGCAGAGGCGAGATGGAGGAGGAGAATGGAGAAGAAGAGGAGGAGGAGGACAGGAGCGGAGTACAGTATTACTGTGGACAAAGAGAGAGGGCAGGTGGCTCCGTCAATGCCACACTCAGGCCTTTGTGGTATTGTGAGTCTGCAACAGCTGTTGCTCCAGGACGAGGCTGAGACCAAAGCTTCAGCCTCCTCAAAGAATGAAAACCAAGACCAGAATAGAAGACCATTTTTACAAGAACCAAAACAAAAAAATAACAGCCAGGGTTTTCACGGTCAGGCTCCGAGCACGATATGTAATATTTTAATAGCACTTCTTAAATCTACAGATTTGAGACGCACAATTTTCGGAGTTTCTTTTGCTACTAAAGTCGCATATGCAAAAACACTTTTTAAACCTTTTTTAAAACTGTAGCACATGACTGCACAAAGAAGAGGAGCCGGTGATAGCATCTTTGTCAGGGCACACTGAAACTGCAGCCCCCTTTTTCAATAACTAATAATAGAAACAGACACAAAACGTCTTTGTCTTCCATACTGTGTGTATTTTCCCCAGGAGCCAACACCAATAAATACCGAGCTGTTACAATGTGCTCCTGTGTGTGGTTATCTCTACAGCTGGTTAAATCCCCTGCAGAAGCACGACCCCCTGTAAGTCAGAGTGTTTCTTCACAGCTTGTTCTCCAATAAGGTGCATGAGACAAACTCTGGCTAATCACATTAAAGATAGGACAGATTTTTTTTTTTTTAAACACTGGCTGGTTAAATGATCTTTTCATAAAAAGACAATTTAACTATTCAAAATGTCAGCTAGGATCATTTGTGTCCCTGTGCATGTCTTATCTTTCTGCTCCGTTCAGCCGCATTAGAAGAGTTACGTAGACGTTACGGTCAAACCTGGCAAAGTTACCATCGTGATTCTCACGTAAAAAAGTGAGGTAAATTGGCCACCATCTTTGCGTAACGAGGCGCGTGTCTCCGAACAGGAACCTTGCGACTACGTGCGTGGACTCTGTCATTTAGACATCAGCTCACCATCTTTCTGCCACTATCTCGCTCTCTGTCCCGGTCCCTCTCTCGCCCCCCGGTGCTGTGGCTCCTCAGGAGCTGCTGGGCGTCATGGATGGCCTGCGTGACCACGTCGCCCTCTCCGAGGAAACCTGAGGATGAAAACGCAGGTCAAGGGGGAGACAAAAGGAGGAACCTAGCCTCTGCTGGTTTCTTCAGCATATTTAAGTTAATTAACCCACAGTTTGTGATTTCCTTTTGACAGTGAGACCGTTCTATCAATCAAACACGACTATTTCTTCTTCTTTGGAGTTTTTGTTGGTTGCACTCTTTACATGTCACCCCATTCATATATTGGTATTGTTACTAGCGCCAGCATTTTTATTCATCTGTTTATAGCTACAAACAGGTAGAAATGTAAAATGCATTGCTTTCTTTGCAGTATATGATGTTTTTAAAGGGGAACTGAGTGAAGAATTCCAATGTCATTTTCATGGCCGAGGAATGCTCAATCAATATTTGAGAATATGGGCTACTCCCCCTCAAAGCCAGAAACCAGAAAAGTACATTTCAAACATGTGATGTCATCAAGTATGAAGCTGCTACATAGACACTGATTTTGTTTTAGCTTTATTCTGCTGCAGTCTTCTCAGTTGTGGCACAGAAAATGCACCCTTAAATTCCGAACATCCCCCTGCTGCGCTCCGTGGCATCGAATGCATCTTCACCAATGCATTGCCTATGACGCAGTTCCACTTTACACTTGATGACTTCACAAATTTGAGTTTTGGCACTGCAGTTTTTAGATTTGGGAGTTGTTAACTGATCATTTAGGACTTTCTTAGACCATAAGAATAACATGGATGAAGTTTGGAAATGGACGTAGTTCCCCTTTAAGGAATGAACTACAAGACACCACATGCGAACGCTTTGGGTTGAGTCAGTTATGACAAACGATAGATAGATAGGGTGTCATTGTTGATATAACAGATGCCGTTATCTCTTCAAAGTTCTGTGTATAGAATATTGATGAAAAAAACCTCTACATGCGTCCTTAAACAGTTATGTGTACGCAAATACCACCACTTTGTGGGGATTCAACATGTTTTCCCCCTTTGCAATCACAAACTCCCACTTTTCTATTCCGGCAGCGTGACTCACTGAGGGCAGATTGCGGCGGGCTGTGGGACACTTCTCTCTGGTGATCTCTGGGCCTGTAGGCCCCGTGCAGTGCCAGCGATCCCAGCTCCATGCTCTGCGGGCTTGGCGTTTTCCCCAGCTCCAGCCCCTTTGGCTTGGAGGTCAGGTTCAAGGGCTGACTGGCTTCCTACACGCAAAGGGAGAGCAGATGAACACGGGTGGGGCCACTTACACACATTCAGTAGCAACCGCAAAGGGCGAGGGTGTGCATGTATTCCGGTTATGCACGGCAGATACGGCATGTCGGAGCGCATCTGTCACACCTTTGTAGCGTTGCTGCGCTTTTGTCTTCACGCTCACCTCATCCTTTCTTCCCTTTTGTTTATCTAAGCTGTGTTGGTCTATCTCTGCTTGAGAACCAGCCGTGCAAACACAGTTCCCACCACACAAACACAAAAATGCACACGCACACACACACACACACACACACACACACACACACACACACACACACACACACACACACACACACCTATACCACACACATTAAACCTTTGCACAGAGGGCGTGGTGTAATTGAAAAGTCTTTCCGGCCTCCCACATACCAGAAACGTACATTATCTGTTTCATCTGGAGGGGAATCACTTTCTTTACCATAGAAATCATCCTTAACACACACATGAAGTATGTAGTATATAATAGAAACACACACTGTAGCCTAAACAAACACACAACCATAAGTCACTGTTGCATTTTGAATATGTAATGTTGTTGCATGCATGACACATGTTTGTTTGTTTTTGTCATGCTTGAGTTTGTGACATTGAGATAACAAATGAAATGATACGTAAACTGTAATTATATTGTACCTGTCGGTAGGAACTACTGCTCCTCTTGGCAGGGGCGGCGTGATGGTTTGGCAGCAGCTGCATGGGATAGTCTACTGCTGTGGAAGGTGCAAAATTGTATTGATGAGAAACTTTCTTTATCCTTTACACGAATAGTATCACTTTTTAGTTTTTCATGAGAAAAATGGAAAACAAATATGACATGACAATTTCTTACATTCACAAATTTCACAAAAAAGATTGTGCTGATTTTGCACCAACTTAACCTGCACATGACATAAAAAACGTCTAATTCTCAAAGCAACCACAAGAGTAAAATGTGCCCCGACTGGAATTGTGACGCCAAGCAAACAGTGTCTCAGGGCTCTTGTGCTATTTGCACACATTTATATGAGGTAATATGCAGATGTTGGCGCAAAATTGTCCCCTTTCTTTGCAAATGAGTCTCATTGCAAAATCAGTTAAATTCTCAGAGATTAGCAACTGTTAGAACACTTTGCCAGTGCAGTATTTGTCATGCAAACATTGAGTTTACTTTGTACAGTTGTTACTGCTGGCTTAGTATGTTTGTGTTAAGTTGCCATAATTCACATTTCTTCTGAGTCACCAGTGCTGAGTGGCACTTCTGAAGGGTCTCGTCAGGCCTGAGATGCTGCTGCTAAAGCAACGATGTGACAGGAAGTCTATATAGGACTATAGGATTGTAACACAGAGTCCTAAAGAAAAGAAATGCCAATGATATAACGATGTCATTGTAAACTTACTAAATACATTTTTCAATGTATGAAATGTTATTTCTCACTTCTTTTCAACAACTCTTCAACAATCTCCTTTTACAAAATGTGTCTTTAACTCATGCTGTCTTTCCTAATGATGTTCATTTCATAATAGAAATGTTCAAACCTACTCATCAGAGCATCAGATTAAAGCAGTTTTATGTCTTTGTATTATAATGTCGGGTGTTAGCTCGTCACCCAGGTAAGGTCCGCTGCAAATTAATAAACAAATGCCAATTTTAGACTGACGAAGTTTAGGATGAGGCATGCAAACTGCATGTTGAATCTCATTAAATGGAAAATGACAGCCGTGAAGCCCATTATGGGAAAGAAAACGCTTCATCATAGCATTAACATACATGTCCAAATATGAGGGGCATTTCATTTGGGCCTCAAGGGAAATTCCCCAAAATACAATGTCCAGTTGATAGTGAACTTGCATGCAAATGAGGAAACTAATAGAGAGATGAAATGCAATGGTACAGTCGGTTAGTCCATTCAGTCCTTCAAGGAAAAAACAGCCTCAAATCTCTGGCAATAGCTGACCTCTTCCAACCCAACAGTCCTTCAGCAATTTTTTTTTACAAACATGCTGAAGCACACACACACACACACACACGCATTTCATGAAAGCAAATGAATGTCTATCCTTAAGTTCCGCCTACAATGTTTTAAAGACTGGCCTTGTGTCTTTTAGGTTTGAATAGATAGAGAAGACAAGGTCACCCACGAGCACAGCTTTTAAGACTCGTGAAAGCAAGACTGAACAAAGCTGCGGCTTTCTAAGCCGTACCCTCTATAGCCTGCTAACTGTACAAGCCTAAGTGTGTGAAAGCTACTATCAACCACATTGTTCGACCGAAGAATTTGCAGCTCACTGATGCCTTTTCATTTCATTTAATGTAGGCCTTGAGTTGAAGTGCATAAATATGCTTAAGTTTCTCTTCAGAAACAGGTGAGTGAATGAAGGCGTTGCACCACGGATGGCTACTTGGCACGGACAACTTTTCAGAACAAAGTTTCAACAACAAAAACAGGGATTGTGAGGCTATGAAAGAACTGACAAAACCACCAATGTTTCCAGTTGGAGAGAAACCTTGAAGGACTACCATAATGTGAATTAAACACAGACGATAGAATGTTGTTGCTTATTTCTCGTTCCTTATCCGGTGGTTCGAATTCTAATCTCCTATGTTTCTAAATTGATAATTCAATATTGGAAATAAAGTTTGTCGATTTAAAGAAACTCAAATGCAATTAAATCAAGGAGAAGCTCGGATAACAACACACACAGAGGGAGAGTGACTTCTTTCTCTGCAGGTCGACATTAGTCACTAAATCTTCATTAAGCTAATAGTTGCTTACTGCTATTTAAATGTGATATCTGTATATGGAACCTTTAAATAAGGAGCCCTTGATTATACACATAACATAGATCACAGAGTTATCTTGGAATTGCTTCATAAAGAAGATTACATTTTGGATGTAGCTTTGCCAGATGACGACGGTGAAGACGATACTTCTGCTACACCATCCAGAAGCTAATATGAGCGTCCAATTGCAGCTAATGTTAATTATTACATGAAACACATAGAATTACCTCTAAGTCTTTACAAGTCAAGTGTTCTGTAAACTGTAAACAAAACAAATAGTGCAAAGACATACGATCTGGATGGATTTACATAGACTGGATGATTATGTACAGTATGTGCATGTAAATATGTCTATACTTTATATAGAGTGTGTGGGATTTATTTTGACATATGTCATATTAACAATACTCTTGTGCATTAACAACTGTAAATCTATAATCTATAACTATAATTGTTGTGAGAAATGTGTGCTACATTTGTATGGAAACCTGAATAGCAATAGACACACAGTCCTGCAGTAAGAGCCTGAATCTAGTGCCCCATTTCCTAATCAAGAATCATAGAACATCTGAATAGAACTGTGATACCGAGAATAAATGTAAATTCAAATTTACATTGCTCATGGGTGGAACCTCTCTGCCAGCTTGAAGACTGACCTGGCTTGCAAGGGATTGGTTGCAGTGGCAAGGTCATCTGGGGGTCGGAGGTGACGGAGAGGGACTGGGCGTTGGGATGGAAAGCCGGGATCATCACGTAGGGCATGTTCACCTGCTGGGACAAGGCAGGACAAATACATCTTCCATCAAAGTTCTTGCCTCATGAGTGATCACGATCGCTTAGCTAGTACTCCTGTCTCCTGTATGTGAAGGCAACTGAAGGTCACGAGGCGGGCTGACCTGGATCTGCTGCTGGAGCAGGTTGATCTTGTGCTGCTGTTGGATCAGCTGCTGCTGCTGCTTGGCGATCTGAGAACAACAAGACACGTCACATTTGTGTGAGGAAAATAGACACAAGTGCACACAGTGTATGTGACCATGATCGCTGCTTCATTCAGGGACTCATTCTGAGCCCCCACCACTTCACTGAATGTGTGAATCACAATTACATACTTCCATAATAATCACAAACATAAACTAACTGATACTGAAATGACAATTGAAATATACTGAGAAATGCCTGAATTAATCAGATTTTTTTAAACAGACATTTATATTTCTTTTGTGTCAGTCAGCACAACTTTCAAAATAATGTATTTCAATTGGAAGTATCTTTCTGCCTTTCTGTCAATGGAGACGACATCACGCAATAAAACGAACATTAGGTTTAGACAACAAATCACTTAGTCAGGTTTAGGATCAACATCACCAAAGCATCACTTGACAACACTTTGAGACACACACTCTCAAACACTGGTCTAGTGGTTTAATGTCCTGTATAGTTTGACCAATCCACCTCACCTTGTTACTGTCTAAAAAATGGGTGGGATAAGGAGACGTCTTTGGGTGACAAACAAGTTAATGGTGCTATGAGATTTATGTAATGATGCTGTTGGATGGCGTTATCAGCTGTAACTGTTGTAAAAGTGCCGTGCAGAGTGGCGGCTGTGGGCTAGCCAGTGACTCAGATGCTCTAAAAGCATGTGCATCCAGCCGGGCTAAGTCAACAAAGCAAGGAGAAGCTCAGATAACAACACACACAGAGGGAGAGTGACTTCTTTCTCTACTCTGTCTACTAGCTAGACATTATTCCACTAAATCTTCACATAGCTTATAGTTGTTTGCTGCTATATCAATGATTTCTGTATATGGGACCTTTCGATAAAGAGCCCTTTGGTTTCTACATATAAAATAAGTCAAAAATAAAAAATAAACCTGAAAAGAAAAGTCACTTCACAGATTTCCTCTCCACTTTGCAGACAGGTGTCTCACCTCTCTTGCATTTTCTGTCTCCCTCTCCACTATCTACATTCTATGTGCTGTTGTCTCGTGTTCAAATCATCTCAAATAACGATCATAAAAACTAGAACGCAGAAAAAGGACTTTCAGTTCATGGGGACATTTTGGGGATTCCTACGTTTCTGGGTCTGTTTGGTCAGACAGGCTCATTGTAGTTTTCATCCAGACAACCGACGGAATGCACACAGTTTATATGTTTTGATGAGAATAATGGTAGACACACAGTGAGTGGTACCTGTTCCTGCTGTTGCCGAGCCAGCTCCATCTGCTGCTGCTGTTTCTCCAGCAACAGGGCCGCCATGTTCCTCTGCTCAGAGTGGGCTCCCAGAAGCTGCTCCCTCAGACCGCTCAGCTGGTTGATCATCATCAACAACTGGAGCTCCTTCTCTGCCAGAGCCTCCGGGGTACCTGGGAGGGGTCAGGGGGTCAGGTTTTATACTGGCTCTGTACATTTTTACAATGTGAAAGCAATGTAACAAATTGCAATTTTAAAGCAGTTACATTCCATATTTTTACAATAACAAAGTATTAAATGACAATGTGACAATGTGAAAGGGAGCTTGTTAGTGAGTTTCAGCTCACTTTCCTGTTCACTCCCACTACTCTCATAGTGTCATTTTCATCCACATTATGCAGCTGTTTTCTGAGAAAAAATATTTTGAGGGAGTTCACAACACCGCACATTTAGTAGTCAATAATAATACAAGTGAAATTCCACAATGCTCCATACCCAATTTGATTCCAGTGAAATTCCACACTCCTTCATAATTGTTTGAACCCTGTTTTTTTGTGAATTAATTATTAATCCCTGATTCACAAGATAACATTTGGACTAGGGATGCAAACAATTAATCGATTATCGATTAATTGTCGATAAGAAGTTACTCGATTAAAATAAATTAATTGCAATTAATTGCGTTTTGAACCCGTAATTCCCCGCCAGTCCACGTGAGGGCGCGCTTGACGCCAGACATACTTGACGCACATAAGCGAACACAAGCGAAGCAGGGCTCTGACGACAACAACAAAACGAGCAGTGTTTCCCACACATTGACGAGACTATGGCGCACCGCCATAGTCTAATTTAGGCCGCCATAGTCTCAATGTTCGCCCAAAATTATTTTGATTCCGCTTCCGCAGCGCTTATTATAAGGGGGAATCCTCGCGGCTGGTTTGGCTCATCAACGTTCTGTTTTCCCCCGTTGCCATGGCAAGGCGTCCCCCGCGCCGACCCCCCCTCAGGTGGCGAGTTTGATGGCGCGTATAGCCCCGTTCACATACATCGCTACTCGCCCGTCACTCGCTTTCTCGCTGAATTCTACTCGCTGGCAAAAAAATTTCACTGCCGCCAGCGGCTACTACTAGCGGCAACTCTCTGTTGACGTCAACTGTCAATCATCTCTATTCTACATCCCGATTGGTACTCGCTTCACTCGCATCGCAGAAAAACTTATTTTCCCTTCGTCCCCGCCCACATCGCATCGCCTGTCCTGGCCACATTCCGTTAGAACACATTCACGTTTATTGACACCTGTTGCTCAGAGATGGGCGAGTGGCGACGTATGTGAACGAGGCTTCAGTCAAAACCAAAACACCAAGGAAGGCTGAGGAATAGTCACCCACTTATATTATTATTATTATGAATAATAATAATAATAATAATAATAATAATAATAATAATAATAATAATAATAATAATAATAATAATAGTCATAATAAACTAATAGTATAGGCTCAGCACTGTGTTTTAGTCATTTTTGTTTTCATCTTTTCTTGAATGCTTAAACTCCTCAACCCCATTTAGTATGTCAACATTTATATCAGAACCAGCAGTTTGTAAGAAATTGGTCAGGAAACAATATGTCATATTTGGTTGTCAAAATTCACCAAGTTAATGCATTAAAATGAAATTATTCAAAATATGATTTGCATTTTTCTTTATATCATAAGATAGCAATTTATGTTACGTATACAGTAGATAGAACCTATTCAGAGGGAAATTCAGCTTCTCAGAAGAATTGCCGCTTATCAATTAATCGATCATCGATCGATAAGATGAAACAACTATCGATTAATGAATTACTCAATAATTTTCATCCCTAATTTGGACACATTGTGATAATGTTATGATTTACATGAAATACTCATGTTTAGTGAACACAACTTAAAAGCATCATAATGTAGATCAATGCAACCTCCGTTAACATTAGCTGTTATCCCCGTTATCACTGTTATTTAGCCAAGCAGGATTGTGCTTCTGCCCACCGGTTGCTAACAGCTAACATTAACGAGTGCTCCTCCTGCCAATTGCACAAGATAACCATCAAGTGCAGCCTATACCAAAGAGATGTTGTTCTGCATAGGCCTGAACGCCCACAACCTGATCATCGCTAAGGGTGGCTACGGACACCGGTTCCAAAGTGGAGTAACCAGCAGCCACCTCCTCTACATTGATCACATTAAGCTGTATGCTAGGAATCGACTCAATGATCCGCATCACCAGAATCTACAGCAACGACATTGGAATGTCATTTAGGCTAGATAAGTATGGTCAGATGGTATCCAAGAAAGGCAAGATGATCACCACTGAAGAGGTTGAATTTCCAGAAGGCAACATAGCAGATGTCCAGGACAGTTACACATGCTTTGGAGTCCCACAAGCAAATGGAAACCATGAAGAGGCTGAAGATAGTAAGCCACAGCCAAATACTTCAACACATATACGCTGCCGGTCATCAGATACGCCGTTGGTATAATAACCTGGCCAAAGGAAGAGATAGAGGTCACTGATATCAAGACAAGAAGCTCCTGCATGGAGGGATTCACCCCAAGTCCAGCACTCTGAGATTGAACACTAAGAGGAAAAAAGGAGGATGAGGACCAGCAAGCGTCAGAGCCATTATCCAGGATGAAACAACCAAGATCCAGGAGTACGTCAGGAAGATGGCCCCAAGTGATGACCTGCTAAGTGAATATCTCAGACAGAAGAAGCCCGAGGATGAGGAGGAGGAAGAGGGGATCTATCATGGAAGGACAACGCCCATCAGGGCATGTACCACCGACAGATGGAAGAAGTGGCTGATATGGAGAAGATGGCAGCACAAGAACAGGCGCTGAGCACAAGGGCAACTAATAAAGGACCTCTATCCAGAAGAGTACAGTCCTAGGAACAGCTAAGATACTGAAGGACCCTCAGGCTCCCAGGCCTCTGGTAGAGGACCCAAGCTTGAAGGAGGAAACACATTGGGCAAGTGTTTTTTTTTGTTATATATTTTGGCTCGCCAAGTCCTTGTGCTTCTGTCTTACCAGATGTGTCCTTTTGTTTGTTTCTATGCTTTTGTCCCACCTTTCCCTGATTTTACAAGGAAACACCAGATTACCACCAATTATCCAAGCAGTGGTGTACCAAATAACTGAACACACCCTGGTGTCTTTTGTAATATGTAACAAGTGTTATTAACATTTTTCAGTTAACAAAGCAGATGAGGATCATGGCAAATATAAAAAAATATATTATATTTGCACAATAAAAGAGTAACGGGTGTGCAAATGGTTTATACATGTTATAAAGGTGTTGGTTGTGTTTGAAAGCTGACCTTTCAGTTGTCCTGCCTCCACGGCGCTTTTATCCAGAAGTTTCTCCTTCCAGTCAGCATTCAGCAGCTTCTCAATGGTAGGCATTACTGTTAACAGGACACAACAGGTACTCAGCGGAGCCGCACTGGGCTGCAATAGATGCCGTGAAACAATATTTTCTGTCAAATAAAGTCCATCTGACACCAGGCTACGTTCTCAGCCCGTCCTCTGCCTTCCTTAATGGCATTGATTGAAAAAGACATTTGAAGTGCCTAAGGGCAGAGGTTGTTTGTGCCTACGGGAGAAGTTTTGAGCATTTTAGTGGATCGATATTTGGACAGAGAACAATCCAAGGTCAGCTAGTGGAGTGAATTTGATAGAAATTGAAGGCAAGGAGTGCAGGCTGGTGAAAGACTTGAAGGCGAAAGAGTCTCGGGAACGGCTCGGAGAGATGCCTTTTACTCCACATGTGAGCGATTTGAAATCAGACAACAACACACACAAAAAAAGCACCCCGATCCCCCCGAACCCATTCAGGAACCAAAACAACACCCTCGCTTCGCCAGACAAACCGTCACTTCGATGCATCGATTTTCAGCAGAGTACATTGTTTAATGCTGAATAGCAGCAGAATGTAGTGCACTTAAACGCATGCGATATGGAGTTGTCAAAGTCTGGTCGGTGAGAAAATTGTATGGACGTGTGTATGTGTGTGCAGGAAGGAGACACACTGTGGTGGTGCGCTGATACCAATCCATATACAAATCCAATATTGAGGTGAATGGTGAGTACTTGTTGAGGTGCTGATCCAAATACAAATCAGTCTCTTGTGGGATTGAGTGCCATAGAAAACAAACTAACCTAAAACTTTTTTTAAAGTGCGTCAACTGCAGTTTATATTAATTTGATTAATGTCTGCATATTAAATATTCAATTCACTCATGTGTGAATGGGAAAATGTCCAACTTTGTCATCCAGTGATAGTGCGCTCAATGATATGACAACGAGATAAATGGACATTTATACCCACAGAATAAAGTCCATACTGTGACTTTAAAGGGACATTTTTAAATGTTAAAAGAGAATCATGTTTTATTTTTTATCCTGGATCTCATTTTCAGGTTTCTATTGGTTGTCAACATGTACTAGACACAAAGTCCAGCTGGAGTTTTGCATGATGGCACTACAGGGGAGCAACAAAGCAACAGATGTATGTTCTTGGGACTGTGTGGCTAATTGCACACAAATGCATCCAATAGTTGTGTATTTAATTCAAAACCAAGAATGTCAACTTGCTGGTGGAGCTAAATGATCCCAGAAGTCAAGAATGTGTACCAAATTGTAAAGTAATGCATTTAATAGTGTCAAGGTAGTTCAGACTGTGTGTCTAAAAACAATACTATAATAAAATAATATAAAGCCGTATAGGAGTATAAGAAGTGGACGTAATCATCGACCCACTGTTTTACGGACTACCGTTTTAAATCCTTGAGTTTGGCATTTTGGCCGTCACCATCTTTGGAATCCGAAGTGACACAGAACAACCAATTTGTTGGTGCCCAAAATGTTACAGCTAACTTCCATGAACTGAAAACACGTTGTTAAAGGGTTACAATTGTTAGCCACCATTCTTAAAGTATACTTGAGATGTAACCCACAAGCTAAAACCAAAACTGTCTGTATGTTGTTGAACTGTTTTCAGTCTGTTCATGTTCATGTTGATGTCAGGAATGGGATTAATTTGGTTAACAATTTAGTTTCCAGTGAGATATTATTGAATTTATGTTGTGACTTTGCTAATTTGTGCTGCTCTAGAAACAGCATTTACTATTTAACATACTCAAATCGGGTTTTAAAGTCAACCAGGCTTACCATGGGAAATACATGCATTTTCCTCATATCACATATCGTTCAGGCCTACTTCTGCATTGGCTTCACCTTTTAGAACCGGCTGGGTAACGCTATAATTATCCTTTTGTATTTAAAAAAGCACTTATCATAATTATGAATCATAAATGAATTGGCTAGTCAAAAAGTGTTTTTCACTCAGACATCATTCACTGATTCAGGCATGAAAACAGTATATTAAAAACGGCTCAGTAAATTTTTTTTTACTAAATCCTCCTGGGTTAGGATGATTTTATCAAAGTATTCAAAGAGGTTTTTGGATAAACAAAAGTGAGGGGAATCAATGCTAAGCCTGCACAGTTTCAGTTGTAGTTCAAGTCAAGTCAACGATCGACAGCTCCTTCTATTGACGCTTAGCCAGACGCTACAAAGCAGAATGTTAACAAGAGTTTAGACAGACCTTCCTTGAAGTTGGATTGTCCTTCTGGTCTTTCATGTGTCCTGGGCTCCTTCAGTCCCATGGGGCTTTGCCTGTGAGGCAGCTCCTTACCTGGAGAACCCTCCTGTCAGGAACACAGAAAGAGACCGTCATCTGACAAAGCATCAGACATTTCCTAAAAACGTAAATCGCTAAATTTTCTTGCTCTTGTGTCTTTCATAAAATCCTTACAGAGGGGGAGCGCGAGAGCGGTGGGGTCAACTGGCGGGCCTCCAGTGGATGATTTCCTGACCAATCATGCGTGGGAGACCGCTTAAGAGGATCGGCGTTGGTAATGACTCTGACTCCTCCACCGGTCTCCTCCTGTTCTACTTTGACACCGACACACGCCATGCTGACATCCCCACCAGACAGGAGGTGCAGTGCTGGAGGGCTGGGCTCAACCATTCTATTGGACGACAAAAAACAACACACAAAGCAAGGTGTCATTTGGGTGTGGTGTGGTTTTGGATGCTCGCCATGCAAATTTTGATTAGGTAGTTGGTGTAATTGAGGAAAAGAGCAGAGCTCAAGATAACAAAAGGTATACTTCCATATCCATATTTTCCCATCGTCAACACTGTGGAGCACTTTTAAACTCATCATTTATAACATGTTCATCTTCGTATATCCGTCTGTTTCACCTCTAACTACTTACTGAAATGAAGAACTCAAGTTTAGAAAATTGGACAAGACTAAGAGTCTGCAGCTAGCTATAACAATGCTAACATGCTCATGTTTAGCAGTTTTAATGTTTACCATGTTCGCCATCTTAGTTCAGTGTGTAGCATGCTAACATTTTAGCACTAAAAACCAAAGGCAAACATTTCCTTTTAATAGAGCTAGATTAAAACTCAGGGGATTAAAGTTATTAAAATTCATCTTCCGAGGACAATGAATGCCAACCTTAGGCCAGAAATCCAGTAGATGTTGAGATCTGAATGAATGAAAACGTTTTGTTGGTGGTTCGAGAGGCTGTTAACATCTGTGCATTGATGGTAGCTTGACAGCTATCGCAATTACACGATATGAAATTCAAGAGTACAGTGAAGAAAAACTGGGAGCAGCAGAGTGGTCAGTAGTATAACTTGGTTCCATTATTGTGGTGATGGAATTAGTCCCATGGAAATGGTAAGTGTATGTATTTAAGTAAACACAGAGGGGATTTTTGAGACAATAGGACATTTTCTTACTAAAACATGATAAAGATGAATACACAAAAGATGTCTCTTTAATGTTACAAGGCATTTTTAGCTAGTTATGAAAGTCACAATTTTATACTCATCTATATTGACCAAGGTGATTGGCTATTTCTTTAGTTATAATTCATATTTGTCATCAGGTCATCAGGATTTGAAAAAAAGACCCATTTCTCTCTGCAGTTAAATACTTGACAGCTATTTAAGAATCCCTGCAGTTAAATTTCACTTTTCTATCATTTTGTCCTGCAAATCATCCAGAATGTATAAGACTCCAATGATGGATTTCACTGTCACTGCTTCCTAGCCCCTTACAGTGTGGCCTCATGTTGAGGTGATGCAGATTGGTTTGTTAAAATAGGACCCAAAACATCTTCGCATGGGGAGTCTCTGGGGTCTGATATGTCTATTTCACATGATGATTGAGAACCGCTGCTTCAGGCCAAAGTCAAGGTCAAGGGTTAGGTGGATGGTTGTGTCGCCGCCACCTAAAGTCACAGCCTTGTTGTCTAAGTGTGTGTGTGTGTGTGTGTGACAGTGAATAATGGGAGGCTACAGGGGAGGGAGGGAGACAGACAGGGCCTCAGTGAGGGAGAAGGGGAGAGAAAGGAAGAGAGGACAGGTTGAGTGAGAGGGGTTTGAACCACAGTGAACTTGAACATATCAACTCAGGCTTGTGTGTGTGTGTGTGTGTGTGTGTGTGTGTGTGTGTGTGTGTGTGTGTGTGTGTGTGTGTGTGTGTGTGTGTGTGTTTTATTTCCCAGCTCTGCAGCAGGAGGAAAGAAAAACACAGCAGACAGCAGAACAAAACAAACAGAACACACAAGGGCAAAAAGTGCACATATATATTAAGAGGCAGAAAAAAAAGCCATTGTTGGAGCCGGGGAACAAAGGAAGCCGGGACAATGGGGGAGAGGCTGACAAAAGCCGCCGGCCGCAGGAAACAGGCCGGATAACAATGCCAGCGGAATGTGCCGACCAACTCGGGAACACGGCAAAAAAATGCGGAGCGCCACCGTTCTGCGGAAAGCATAATAACGATTAGTACCCCCCTCCTCCCCCTTCCCCTCCACTTCATCTAGCTCTCCCAGCCTACATACTGTGTTTCCAAACAAAGCCACCTGTCTGCCAGGGTGCAAGGCTTCGAGCCGCAGTGATGCATATGCATGCGTGTTCAAAGATCACAAAGCGAGGCTGTGGAGGCCGCTTCACCTTCCACGTCTTTGTGGTCACTGCTGGGAATCTTCTCCACTCCACCCATGACTTGTCAAAACAAGAGTGACAAGAGCTCGGGTTGACAAATTGGGACTGAACCACCAGTGAGTCAACACAGCTCAACACAATCAACCTATTGTTTTTCTGCGATGAAAACCTTGTGAGAATTAAAAAGGTGCAGAGTTTCCTCAGAAGTAAACGTTGCGTTTTCGTTGGTCGTTTCTCACCAGTCCACCCCTCATTGTGTCCCAGAGGCTTAGAAAAATGTGTCCAGTGCATTTCTGTCCTCACTGCTACCTGTTTGCAGCCTCTACTTCTTCTTCTACTATGTTTAATTACGGTCATAGTAGCTAAAGTGCCAACTTCTAACCTCTGACAACGTTGTAGCCGATTTTATTCACACCAAACGAGTTGATGGAGATGATTTTTGCTTTTTTTTTTTGCTTGACAATTTGATCAAGTTAAATTTAAACATTATCAAGATGTGTTCGAATGTAATCTTGTAAAATGTAGTTTGGGACAAGAATAAATACAGCTGTTTGAGCAATACCAAATTAGAGAGGTAATTATGACCTGTTTAACTTCCTAACATTTTCTCTATGCAGCTGATAATACATAGCTAGTCATGTCAAGATTTGTTTTTATCAAAGCAAATATTGAATAAAACACATTAATTTATGTCCTTATCATTTGACTTGTGTTTTTATGTAAATAACTGCTATAGATGACAACAACAAGGTAGGCTATGCAAAGTACCTCCACCAACTGTCAATCAGTAAAGTAGCATGAAACTGTCACCTCACAAATATATATGCAAATAAAACATGGAGCCACTCATCACATCAAAACATCTCTCTCTCTCTCTCTCTCTCTCTCTCTCTCTATATATATATATATATATATATATATATATATATATATATATATATGAATGATTTTGCTTAGTAGATATTTGGGACCTGACATTACATGAATTACATCAAACAAACAAATCCCAAACAAATCTACATGTGGTGACCACTACATCTAATTTGGAATCAGTAATTAAGACAACAGACATTTGTAAAACAGCAACATGGTATTGTCCTATCACAACATGATTTCCCTTCAAATGAACGATAATATTACACTTCATTGTTGTCAAATCAACTTTTACTCACTAAGTGTTACTTCCCACCCAGTTGCCTTCTGGTGAGAGAAACCAGGTGTGCACCTTCACCAATAAAGTGAGCCGCGTTCATTTAACAGCGTCATGGGGTTTGGCACCGTGCTCGCCTACAACCAGGCAACATGAAAAAAAGAAAAATCCCAGCATCCTGCCAAATACATAACACACTGTTGTGACTGCGCGTTCAACACAAAGCCACCTGTCTGCCAGAGCTCTAAAACTACACGAGTTGTGTGCGTGAACGTGAGTGTGTGTTCAAACTCTGAATCATAATAAAAGCATCTCACACAGCTGATGGTAACTAAAAGGCCTGGTAGCGCATTAAATACAGCTGCAAGCGGGTGGAACAACAGCTCTCCAGCTCATTTGATGCCACCTGCTTGACTACTGTTGACTTGGAACATGATACCACACTCTGTTATTTGTGTGTGTGTGTGTGGGTGTGTGGGTGTGTGTGTGTGTGTTTGGGCACAAATTTTGTTTTCAGGTTTCTAAAATTGAAATCTCCCAAACAAATCTACAGTAAACGCTGATACTTGACATCTGTGGAGTCCACTGGAATACAACATCAGCCACCGGCACGCCCACAAGGATCCGTATCAGCCTAATCCTGTGTGATTGCTATTTTCAGGTGTTGTGTGTGTGTGTGTGGTTTTTGTAGAGCATTAGGTAAGGAATGAGGACGGAGAGGTGAGAAACTGTTTATCCCACACTGCAGCAGCCACCGTCTGCATCAGCGTGGGGGGATTGTTGGGGGCGGGGGGTGGGCAACACATTGAGTGCTATCCCACGGCGAGTTATTCCTGGGTTCCCCCTCCACGTTCCACAGAGGACTGGTCTGGTAGAGAACCACAGGTGGCTTCACAAGCCTCTGCACAGACTGTGTGTGTGTGTGTGTGTGTGTGTGTGTGTGTGTGTGTGTGTGTGTGTGTTTGTGTGTCACCCAATGCAAAGGTATGCCCTGTATCTCAGCTATCCACACAGCCGCTGACAGCAAGGAATGCATCAAGGTGCACAATGTTTTGTTGTTTTTCTCCCCCTCAAACAATTCCGTTAGTGTCCCGGCGAGAACAATGGGGACCGCGGGTCAAGGTTATCGCTGCCCCCCACATCAGTCTGATCTACTTAAACACACTTAAGCGTATGTGCAGCTGCCTGCAGCCGTGTGGAACCCGACCTTCCGTGTGTACTTGTATAGAGTACATACGTGTTGCATGATTTACATAGCGTCGCCTTCGTTTAGGGGTTATCTGATTGCAGCCTGCGTTTTTCCAGCCACCTATGGTGTTGTTCAGCTTTTAAAGGCGCTCGCCGCATGCCTCTAAAGGAATGACAATAAAAACGGACCTGAGAGCAGCTGTTGAGCTAAACAAAGTAGAACAATGGGAGCAAAAACTGCTCTCAGGCTTCTGCAACTATGTTTTTGTCACATTAAAGAGAATAAACCGCCCAAGCAGGAGTGATGATTTTTTTTTCTTCTATCCAAGGCAAAGACATTTGTTTGAGGAATCACGCAAGGTTTGTTCCAGAAAAAGGGGTGTGGTCAACGATACACATCCATCGTCGTATTGGCACCTGCTGCTCGTAAATTGCAACAAGTGAAAGTTCACTGGTAACAAATAAGTTACGACACACCTTTATGGATCCCCAGTGTGGAAACCATAAGAGATGAAGGTTTGTAAATGTGATGTAAAGTAATGTTTTTTTTATGACTGGCTAATTTAGGCATACAGTCAAGTTAGTTGCTTTTGCAAGCAGCGACATTTGATGTGGCTTAAATGTGACGAACCCAAAAATAAGCATCACCGACTTTCTTGCTTTTCTAAGGTCTCGTGACAATGTGGTTTTGGTTTTCAGGTCTACATTTACCAGATCCTAGCCACTAAAATGCTCTGATAAACCCAGCGAACATGACCTACCATCAGACAAAGTTAGCGCTTGGCTAGTGAGACCATCCCACGGATAAAAAAAAGAACAAGATATTTCCGTTCTGCCGCTTAACTTCACAACTGACAGGAGAGCAGGTATTACTTGGTGAAATCAACGGATGATAAGGTGAATGATAAGGCTGTCTTTCTGAACACGTGAATGCTGGCTAACCTGTTAGCCATAACAGGTTCATTATAGCGTTGGAGTTTTGTTCTGTTGCTCTCAAGTGGCCTACAATATTAATAACTGCAGTTTTAAACCTGAACAAAAAGATAGCCACAACTTCTTATTGATGTTGTATAGGTTATGTAGACTACTATGTTATGTAACTAACTCCCCCCGCTGTGAAGTGATGCAGGAGGCAGGAGGATGACAGTGGACGGAGAGAACAGATAAAAATCAGATCCTCTCCTTTGAGCACCGGCAACAACAGAAACCTTACACTTCCCACGACACAACAATCACTTCACACAAAAACCTTCAGTTACCCAACAAGTTGTTACACGTAAAAGGCTGACATTTCCCCTCCGGGGGATTGGCAATGCAAATCCCTTCTGTTGTTCTCCCTTTCTTTTCATTTCTTCCTTTTGTTGCCTTCTTCTTTCTCTGTGTTTTCTTTGCCCCCCCCCCTCCCGACCGAAGCAGCTTGTTGAGTTTATATCGTCCACGTCGCTTTCCAACCAGAGCCCGGAGGCGGGACAGCAGAGATAGCACAATAGACAGAGAGAGTGTGCCAGGAGCCGGTCTCGGCGGTGAAGAGCAGCAGGATAAAGTGTTAGACATCTAAAGAGGTTGTACTCGCCGAAAAACAAATAACGACATTCCCGTCATCAACCCCCATACTGACAGCTGTAATGGCAGAAGGTTCCCTGTAGGAACGCATCAAAGGCAGAAAACCGCAACATGTCTCAGTCAGCTGGCAGTCTATCAAACAACACAGACAACATGCAAAATGTCTCACACCCTGATATTTGCATATTTCAGCAGCCGGTGCCATCGCAATTGAATGAGAAAACATTTGTGATACATTGTCCGATTGTCGGATGCAGGTTTTTTTTCCGCAACGTCAAGTTTCCAACCTGCCGTGCAATCATGTTAAGACAAGTGCGAACCGGCGTGTACACAAATGTATGGGGAAATGTTTCACGGTTAGCAGTATTTGCTCAGGGCTGATCAAACAATCCTCACTGCTCAGCATGCCAGCTAGTGCCTGTCTGCCCATGGGGCCTGCCTCACACTCATCACGCCAAAAATCACTGAAAGACGCCGCACCTCCACTCACATCTCAGATCGGAGAACAGTGAGCAGGATTTCCCAGTTAAGGTCCATTTGAAATGGAAACAGCTTTTTAACCTTTTTAGAACTCATCCCTGGTCGTATTGTGCACATATTTAGCAATGTGTGCCGACATTCCATACATCAATCAACCTGCAGCTTCAGCTCTGCACAGAGCTGGAGAAGGTCCTGAGCTAAACCTTGCAACAATCCAATCAAATTCCTCCCAACCTCATGTCCTGCCTGCCTATAGGCCACCATACAGGATATATAGATACTCTTGAAATGCCATTTCAGCTCGACTTAAACTTTGTGAACAGCTGCCGTTAAGAAAAAAAGATTTAAAAAAAAAGGAAATGTATTGGACTTGGGGAGATCCAACAGCGCTCCCTCGGTAGAACAGAGCTGAACACCAGTCATAGTGACCGGCTCTCCCTCGCCACTTACTCCTGTCTTGTCTACTCTTTTGTTACCTCTGACCCAGCTAACCCCACCTCCCCCTCCTCTACCTCACTCCTCTTGAGAGGGGGAGTACAAAGAGCCTCTTCAAATCCCACCATGCAGGGGCTTCATTTGCATAATTAGCTCACTGTTTCAGGTGACCGACGTGCACGATGCCGATCCAACTAACAGGTGCGATAGCGGCGTGATAAGGGCATTCACCGCATTTCGAACAAAGTGGGCTTTATCCTCGGTTATGGTTTCCTGAAAATGTGACTGGTGAGCGCGGGGGTCAGAGTCACGGCAACACCAAGACAAACAGAGTGAGATAGAATCAGACTCCATAGTCGCTGCCATTTCATATCATTATTCATGAGAAGAGCATGTGAAATTCCAAATTCCAAGTTGTTTGCACAATACCCTGATTATTATATGACTAATGAAGTAGAAAATCTTTACTTAATACAGTTACTTCTTGAGAAAAAAGAAACCAGAACCAGTTGGAGGCTCAATTAGGCTGTCATGAACTGCAATTTCTGATAAATGACTCAGCAGGTTGTGATTCTTCTTGGTCAAAAATAAAAAAAAATGTCCTTGCCATGTACATGCTGACTGATGGCTTTCTCCTGCTTGTTTTACTTTAATTGGCTGCAATTGCATTAGCTGCTTCTGTGGTGATATCACTATGACATCACCACAATGGGAACATGGAAAACGCGACGTTTTCATATTAAGCAGCAGGAAATGATCCATCAAGTTCACTTTGGTCCAGTGATTATATTTTGCTATATTACTGATGAAGCTCAATCTGCCGTCAATATTTTCAACAAATGTGCGTCGAAGCATCTTTAGCATGAGCTGGATGCAGATATGGAAGGATGTGTTTCATGTGTGATATGCTGTGTTCTCACTACGATTGAGAAAGCTACAAAATGGCCCATCGTGTCTAGGTTGTCACTGAGTCGCTGCTAAAGTGTTGCTCAAGCTCTTGTTGACATAGTTACGATGTCACATTGCCCTGAGAACTGGTGAACGGCAAGAATATGTCTTTTGAAGGAAGTGGACTGGAAACGGTGAGTCAAAAACATACGATTAGTTGATGCTATACCGTGCTGAGGCGAGCTCAACCTTCATTTGAAGTGCATCATGCAGCAACAAGTGTTCATTTCGCAGCTTCCAATGAAAATGACTTGCAGTCTGTTGCTTTGTTGCCCATAGTCTGAACAAAGCATTACAGGGCTTTCACAACTCTGAACAAGAGCATATTGTGCAACATTGTTTTATTTTTATTTCTTTATTTATTTTACCTTTACTTAACCAGAGAAGAATCACATTGAGATAGATATCTCTTTTACAAGTGAGCCCCGGCCAAGGCAGCAGCACACAATTAACATAATAAGGATAGACAAGGTAATAAATAAAAACAAAGGAGCAGACAATTTGGAATTTTTGACTGAGATTTGACTTAAACTCAGTGAAATTAAATCGGTAAGTTTGAGTGATCTCTGAATCTCATTCCAAGCAGCTGGTGCACTATAAAAAAAGCAGTCTTTCCAGACTCTGTCTTCATTGATGAAACATTTAAAAGAATATATCTACTTGAGCGCAGATTATACTCTTGTCTATTGACTGTTAAAAGACTAGTTATGTACAAAGGAAGCTGGCCAACTACAGCCTTGAACACAAGTATTAACCAATGTTTGTGGCTTCTTATATGAAGTGAGGGCCAACCAACCATTTCATACAGCGTGCAGTGGTGAGTGGGATGATTTGTATTAGTTATAAATCTTAAAGCAGAGTGATAAACAGAGTCTAATGACTGCAGAAGAGCCTTGGTAGTATGTCTATAAAAACACATCTCCATAGTCCAAAACAGGTAAAAAAAAAAGAAAAAAAAAAAGAGTAGCTTTCTTTTGGCTGACTGTGAAAAACAAGCACTGTTCCTGAAATGAAACCCCAATTTTAACCTTAGCTTAGTCAGCAATTGCATAACATGTAATTTAAATGATAAGTCCTCCTCCAGCACAAAACCTAGGTATTTGTATGTGAAGACTAATTCTATTGATCTACCATGCAGTGTGTAAAGAGGTGGTGGAGAGGATCCACACTAACGTTTCTTAGAAAAAATGGTGTATTTTGTTATCTTATCATTTAAAACTAGCTTTAAAGAAAGGAGAACAATACATTAGGGTATCATCTCCATTTAAATGTATGTTTGATTCTAATTGGTGATCACTAAGATTGTTGATGTATATTGTGAATAGCAAGGGCCCCAAAATGGACCCCTGTGGCACACCTGTTTCAACGATAAGCTCATCTGAAAGATACCCCTTAATTTGCACCCTTTGGCATCTATTATTTAAGTAATTCCTAATCCAGTCTATTGTGGTTTTATTAAGACCAATACTGTCCAAACGTGATAAAACCGTATGCAGCATCGCGCCAAGCAACATGTTTTCCAATAGAGATGGAAGCTATATTGGTGCAACTTTCACTGTTGAGAATATTAGAGGCAAGATTCATTTCTATCTTGCATGTCTATGAGTTCCCAGAGTTGTACAGTTGTACTTCGCAATCCTACTAGGAAATTGGTAAAATATGTAAAACCAAACAGAAAATATCAGAGAGCATGGAGATGTTAGTAATATACTCCACATTCACAATTTGAGTCCAACTCACACACTTGTAGATCAATTGCTTAAAGGGAGTGCGGAATCAGCAGTCAATGGTGGTATAAAACAGTCAATAAAATATATTTTCAAAAAGGGTGAATCACTGCAACCGTGACATGTCATTGAGATTACAGTCATAAATAAGCGTGAAAGAATATAAGGCTGATGAGTCCAGCAGTATGCCGGCTTAGCTGTGGACAGACGCACGCACAAATACAAACTGTCCTGGCAGAGATATAAAAAAAAAACACACTACTTTGCACAAACTTCACTATAGGTAGAACTTTCCATCATCAACTAATGATTGATGGGACGGTAAACGAGAACCATATGTGCCGAATGCACACCCAATATACTATTAGCAGGACTGCATGTGCATCTGCCTTTTATACGTTTTGGGCCTTTAGTTCAAAACACAATCCACAGAATGAAGTGTTAATGAGCTCTGCAGTTTAAAAATTGTCAATTCGAACATTTGGGTAAATGTGAGACAAAGTAAATTATTCATCAGATGCCATTTTGGATGGTGATGACAGTGGCTCTTAGTTGTCAAACAACCTTCTTTTGGCTTTTGACGGATGCAAAAAGGGCAGAAAAGTGAACCAGTTCTGAAAATGTATGCTACATTGTCTGTATTTTTTTTAAGCTTTAACAATTTTGGATACAAAATATTGACTAGTTTACCGTGTCACTCTATTTGCACCTATTTGTTTGCTTTTACCAACAGCTGTACCTTGCTTTTAACTACCTGACTGGTTTAAAGAGAAATTCAGCTTTTTCTCAAAGAATTGCAAGCATAAATTTGGATTATTTCCTTTTATTGGAAAGGTCAGTAAGACACACACAGTTCTCCAACAAAGCTTCCTTGCATTGCTGCCTGGGCCTCATTAGAGAATGAGCTCTGAGATTGGAGACACAAAAGCCTTGCCCTCTTCTCCTTTCCTTCCCCTCTCTTCCTCTGCTCTCTTGGCCTTTTGATGTCAAGGGTACTGAACCATATAGCGCAGAGTCTAAAGAATAAGCTCATCAAGAATACACACTTAGTTGTGTCATTTTTCAGTTTTTACCTGACTGTGTGTGTTGGTGCTGAAAAGCGAACACACACATGCCCTGATAAGGTGCTGTTGTTCTGTGCTCGCTGGTCAGTTCATCACACAAAGACCAGTGTTGGGAACTCCAGCGCTGCGATTCAGTGATAGAGACATCACAAAGACTACATTTTACTCCCTTTTCCTCTTTGAGTTCAGGGGCTGCCCCCATAGAGGCCCGCCCACTGTGCACGCACACACACACACACACACACACACACACACACACATACACACACACACACACACACACACACATACAAGAACACAAAAGAAATAGAATTGACATAAAGAAATGAGCAAGCAAGGAACGAGGAAACAGAAAGCTGTGATGCTGATTCATTCAGACACTTTCATCTGTCAGCAGCTAATGAATTTATACGGACACAGAACATTTTTGCCATATGATCACAGTTTCCATTTTTAATGAGAAGACCATTTGTGTTGGCAAAATGGCAGCTGTAGTAAATTTGGGCTTCCAGAAAAGTCATAAATGGTTATCCACCCATCAGCATGCGCACATGGCCCCATGTTAATGCATGACCCGTAGCAAAACCAGCAAACAAAAAAGTATTTTATGTGTGGGACTACAAAGAGGAGGGCAACACAATAATACTTTCTTTTAATTATCATTTATACATGGCAAACCAATAATAAAGTGACAATTTATATTTACCAATTATTAGCAATGCTAAAATGCATGTTATTTTAACAATGTAACCTTTCATATAGTATATTAAGTATTTGTTAATGATAATTGTTTTGTAAAACAATTTCTAAACATTATTTGGTTGTCCATTATAAAGATGCAACTAGTTTGATTTCAAGCCAATTATTGACCATTGACAAACCAAATGACCAAATGCTAAATATAGTATAGAAAATGTCATGTGTGCAACAATAAAATGTTAAAATAACATGTATTTCTGAATGACTATGAAATAGCAAACATTCATTTTAGTGTAGAATGCCTCAATGTCACAAGGGGTTTCATTCATTAGAAGGAACAGGTTCCTTTTACCTGAGGAATTTGTTAATGTTGCTCATTCAGTCTTATGTCAATGAAAAGAGTGCTACGCCATTGTTCCAAAGGCCCATTATTCGAAAACCAAATATAGTCCAAATATTCATAAACATTTTCCTTTTCCTTTCCTTTTCGAAAACTCATTTAATGAGTTTTCGGTCAAAAGGACCTTATCCCAAATTTCCCATTGTTTTGCGGGACCATTGCTCCACAAATATGAAAGGTCCCTGATGCAAACAGTAGTCATGACTAATTCTTATGCAGAATGACATCATCAGACCTTCCCGATGGCAACATTTTTTCCTTCAGGAACAGAAAGTGTTTATTTTAACCCAAACCATGATCTTTTCCAAAACCTAAACCTTCTAAATCTCAGGAAATTTCTAGTAGAAACAGAGCTCCAAACTAACTTTTTACATTGGTCGCACTGGTGCACAGGCCCGGTTCCAGAACAGAATGCCTTGGGGTGCATCTGAGATTACAGAGGGTGCACCAGTACTATACTAAAACCAGCTACCCAGCTTCAGTTCAGACTTCGCTTTTATACACACAGGCCTCTCTACCATAGACAAGCACTTCTGCGTAGTTCTACTGACATGTTGGGACAACAAACATTTACTGTGCTTCACTGCCGTGCGCGCCATAGATATACTAAGGGTGCGCGCATTTTGCACACGACACACGACGCGGCCGGCCACCGGCCGCCGAAGGCTATCACAGCAGCGCTGATATAGAGCGACAACATTGCGACCTCGAGCGTGATATTACTTTATACAACAGTTATATTTCGTAAAATGTACTGTTAATAATAATAATAATTGACAATAGATTGTGATTTGTTTGTTTATTTAATCATATAAACGGATGAAATTGCTTCCGCCAACAAAAATAGATCCCCACTGAGCGGACTGTTGCCAAGCAACATATAAACAAAACACCATACATAAATGCGGAGTGATTTTGACAGTTTGGTGAACAGTCAGAGTGATGTTGGAAGCTCATATCTCAACGGTATTTAATGGAAATTGTCACAAGTTTAACTACAATTTGTTTTGTGAGCAAGTATTTTATTATTTTTATCATATTTCTAAAAATGAAAATCTTTTTTTTTTTTTTAATTGAGGGTGCAAACTATTTTTTTGGGGGTGCAATGCATGCTTATGCACCCCCGTAGAACCGGGCCTGCTGGTGCATCTAACTTTTTCATTTAGATGTTCTGACATGAACAGGATTGGGAATCAGGGAGAAAGGTACAGGCACAGCAACTTTCTGCATGAAAAAAGATCAGCAGTTGTCAAGTTGGGTTTCAGATTAATGGGCCGTCAGAATAATTTAAAAAACACACCAACTGCAAAAGCATTTGGGATATTTAGGATTAATCAATGATTGATTTGATTGATCCAGAATGTGTACCTGCCAAACTACCAAAGTTGCCAGGTCTAAGTAATAAAATCAGCCCAATGGAGAACCCGACCAAAGGCACTGCTTTCAAAGTCCAACAGTATTGCTGTCATTGCTGAAGTTATTGCATTATGTACAATGCATTCATGTAGTCAGTTTGGTAGGATTTGGGTATGAATACATACCTTCATTTTTAAAATGTATTTATAATTACAGACATGTATTTAATTTGCATAAAACATGTCCATCCAGCCATCCGAAACATAAAAAAAATCCCCGCAGCAACAGTAAAACTCTAAAAGTAGCCCCCCTCTTCAGACCTGGCGACACTTACAATGAACAGACTGCATATGACTCACCCCTGACCACATAGATAGGCTCATTTTCTTAAGTAAAACCTTGACTTTGGTCTGTTGTCAGGAGATCGGGCCCGATTATTTCACTTGCAGTAGATAAAGTTATTTGTAGGCTGCTGCTCATTTCTGTCCTGATACAGGAATGAATCAGGCTTTGTTTTAAGCTCTCTTCAAAGCTCTCTTTTGTCAAATAACGTTAATATAAATTTGGACCCAAAATCACAGTTGGCTATGAAGAAAAAGGCAATATTCTTATTACTATGAAGTTATTATTGATGATAAACATCACTTAAGATCTTACCCATTCTTTGACGGAATATCTTGATTTGGTCCGAGCACATGACTGCACTTTCCTCTGTGTTCGACTGACTGACACAGTTGCCATGGTTGTGGTTTCAGTTTTGTTCATCTGTGCAGTGTGATTGACTTTCTACAGAACTGATACATGCACAGAGCCACAGCTTCTTGTAGTGTCTGCTTTGGTTACCCTTTTAACATTAACCTAGTCTAACCAGCATGCACCGCGCACCTCGGAGTAGTAAATTGCACACACTCAAATGCTGCAAAACAAGAGATATTTGTAGGGCTTAGTTACGGCCCACAGTATATGAAGCTATGTATAAAACTGTATGACCATATTTACAGAGTAGCACTTCATTTTGTTGTTCACCTAAAGATAAAAAATCTCTCAATTTTGTCTAAAAGTAGATGATTTGGAGAGCAGCCCTGTCAGATGGAGCAGCTTGTTCAAAGTAGAGGGGTGGACATATTTGTATGAATAAATTGTTAATTTACCACAGCCTTTATATATTTTTTTTATACCCACATGCACGTCCCGAACAAGCAGCACAGCTATTTGCGTGGGTTTTTACATGTGTATACAGACGTATCACTGCACAGAAGCAAAACAAGGACCTTCTAACTGATATCAAAATGATACGGCGAAGCACACAGTAATCTTTCCAGTCAACAGGTGTAAGACTGAATATAAGTGCACAGTTCGGAGTTCACCGCCTCACCACACAGCAGCGGGCTGCAGCTGTGTGGTGCTTTAATGGAGTGCTTCGAGCTCAGATTGTTTGCGATTTTCAGGAGAATTTGTGTTTCGGTGTCAGCAAGACGACAAACAATATGGCGGGACGAGTCTTCCAGGTTACATGGTTTTCTGTTATTAGCGGATGTGTCTCTATAGCTGCAGGAACATGTTTTGAGTAGGAACTGGTGCAGCGAAAGAAAGAAAAGAAAAAACTTGTTATTTTCGTAGCTTAAACTGTATCAGATAAACAGTAAAATATATAATAAAGCAATGGCATTATTTCCACTGCATGGTTCCGCTCAACTCGACTCAACTCACACTTGGTACAAGGTAGTTTTCTCTATTTTGTTTCCCACTGCGGACAGTACACCCTCAGTGATGATGATATCATCCTCAACGCAACACTTACTGAATCCTTTCATCAACCACCAAACAGGAACAGCACTTTGCCAATTGTACAGCATAGTGTACGTAGTGTATGTATGGTGAAGTGTATATATGCTATAATGTATATTGTAGTGGACGGCATAGTGTACAGTGTTATTTAAGGTGCTGTGTATTTAGTGTTTGTCCTAGTGACCGTAGTGTATGGTGTAGTGAACAGAACGTATGAAGAAATGAACATGGTGTAGAGCCTAGTGAATGAAGTTAGTTTATTATGTTTTGGGTGCTATTTAACAACTGAGGGTTTGTGCAGGAAGTCTCGTGTCACTCTTGTGATCTCTGACCAATCAGTGATCTGCGCAGGAAGTCTCGTGTCACTCTTGTGATCTCTGACCAATCAGTGATCTGCAGTGTTTTGATTCCACCTTCTCCTATCAGTTTAACTCGCTTTTGACCTGAACCGAGGTACCAAAAACTCCTCCCAGGTACCAGGTACAAAAAAACTCCTCCTATGTAGGTACAAAAACTCCCAGGTACCAGGTACAAAAAAAGCTCCCAGGTACCAGAAAAACCTCTCAGATACCAGGTACTAGGGTTGGGCGGTATGACGGTATTATACCGTGTGACGGTATAAAAGTGTCTACCGGTAGAGATTTTGCAATACCGTTTATACCGGAGAAAGCGCAGATGTCTGCGGCATCGCTCTGAGTCACTGTAATTACACCGCCTCGACACACGGGGCACTGCAGGCATTGCAGCAGACTGCTTGCGTGGTTGCATGAGCACGACGAAGAAGAAACAGCTTTACCTAATAACAATCATGGCGGAGGCGGAGAGTGAACGTCACGAGGAAACGGAGGCAGCGCGACCCACCCATGACGAAGAGGAGGAACTCGTTCCGAAAAAGGGCGCTACGTCTGTTGGAACTTTTTCGGATTTAGAAAATCCGACAACGAACAAAAAGCGATACTCTGCAAAGAGTGTCGCGTGACTGTTGCTGCTGCAGGTGGAAACACCGGTAACCTCTTCCACCACTTAAAGTTAAAACATGCAAGGCAGTATTATGAGTCTTTCGCCAATAAATCACATCGATGATGACACCAGTATGACAATAAATCACATCGATGGAGGGAGATAACGGAGGCCATCACGACGCATACTTTTTCTCATTTGTTATTTTTATTTCTTATTAAGATGGAGCTCTGTGTTTACATTTGCACACACACTATAGCTTAAGTTAAAGCTGGAGTTCAAATGTTTACCAGACATTTGCACATTCTTTGTGGATTATTATTTATTATATTATTATACTTTCTTTAAAATAATGTTATGCTGCTGTGAGAAAATTTCAAATAAAAGAGGAAAATGATCAAATGCGACAGTATGGTTATTTTTAAGCCATTAATTGAATTTACAGGGGGAAAAACCATACCGTGATATATACCGTTACCGTGATATGAAATGATTCATACCGTGATATAAGATTTTGCTCATACCGCCCAACCCTAACAGGTACTATCCACAACTATTGCTAATAGAAAAACAAAAGCGATGAGTTGGGCCATGGCGTACCATGTGGCATATGAGAACAGCTGTGATGAATGTCATGTTTGTTTTTTTTAATCCAGATCTCTTTAGATGTGAAACATGTAGTTATGGTCCCATGA
Organism: Eutrigla gurnardus; assembly: GCF_963514095.1. NCBI lineage: Eukaryota > Metazoa > Chordata > Actinopteri > Perciformes > Triglidae > Eutrigla > Eutrigla gurnardus. The sequence goes on along the minus strand of NC_139916.1, from coordinate 23,600,185 downwards.
TCTTTTGTTATAATGATTGGTTGTTGAATGCCTTATCGGATATGGACCTATCAGAGGACAGAAGCCAAAGAGAGGGAGATAAAGAGAGAGGAAGGAGATACAAACGCAAGGAAGTTGGCTTGCCAAAGATTAATTGTTGAGTCCAGAATGGACAATGAATGTTAACCCTCGCAAAGAACCCATTTGTACACATTGCTCCATATCATACTAGTGGTAAAAACCTCAACAGAGTACCTTTTAGTCAAATTAGAGCGACCTGAATATCACTTGAGTAGAACATGTTTTGCTAATTTTTTCCACTCAGCTACATTTCAGATCCAAATCATGTACTTTTTACTCCCAGACATCTTTTTTAAATTAAGATGTTTTAATTCAAATGATTTCATCATCTTGTCAAATAAAATTGATTGCTAATATTTAAACAACTTAGTAAAAAAAACATTTCAGTAGAACAATAACATTTTCATGGGCCATTCTACATTGTGAGGCATTTTGATAAGTTTGATGAAGTACATTTTAAAACATCTGTACTTTCACTTGAGGAAAATTGCAATGCAAGACATTCACTTGTAATAGATTATTTTGTAGTACAGCATTGCTGCTGACTGAAATAAAGGATCTGAATACATCTTACACAAATGCGCTACATTGTGTACAGTGAAATAAAAAAATACAACACAATAAGTCTCTCATACATTTTTCAGTCCATTCCATGACTTTGTGACTGTATGTCGCAATTACATGTCTGCTGTGTTTCCATCATGCTCCAATCCTCCCTTTCTCTGTCTCTCTGTCTCTCTCTCTCAAAAGCTTTCTAAATAAGATGTATAAATAGGCTGATGACACAACTGTTCCCTTCACAAAGACACCGAGCAAAGAGGAAATAGAGGAGAACAGGACTCTGGCTTTATTTAGTCAGAGCCGCTTTATTCTTCGGCTTTTCAGAACCACAGGTTAAAAAGCAGCCATTTTTCTTTCCATGCCTCCCCCTCTCACCCCTCTCTCTTGCTCTCTCTCTCTCCCTCTGCCCCTCTCGCTCTCTGAAACAGGTCGTCTATTGTGGCGGCTAGTGAAAGGCTACTGTGGCATTTATCAGAGAGGAGGAGGAGGAGGGGAGAAGACAAAACACACTCCCAATAAAGAGATAGAACAAGAGAAAGGAAAGAAAGGATGTGTATGAAGGCCACTTTTTTCTCTTCCCTCACAAAGACCCCACTCCCTTTGCAGCCCCTACTCCTTCAGGCTAGCTCAGACAAAGGAGGCCCGACTCTCATGATGTGCTCTCTCCTTCAGTCCGGCACACTTTATATCCTCACTCCATTCACTGCTGCTTCTTGAGAGCACCCACGTGTGCTCAGCATATGTGTGTGTGTGTGTGTGTGTGTGCGTGCGTGTGTTTTATGGAGTTTGTAGCAGCGATAGTGGGGGTCTATGTTTGCTGAGGGTCTTAAAGACCAAGGGGCCAGGGCTCTGAGGTGTTACTATGGAAACGCCTTTGAGCAGTAAGGAGCACAACAGGTGATTCTGCTGAAGGCCTGCTCGTCTCAGCATTGAGAAACCGCAGGAGGTCTTTGCAGTGTGTGTGTGTGTGTGTGTGTGTGTGTGTGTGTGTGTGTGTGTGTGCGCGTGTCACAAATATAGCTGCACAACAACTTAGTGCCATGGTCTGCAAGGTCTTAACCAGCTCCAATAAACTGGAGATCATGTCTGAAGATGCTGGCTGACCGCAGTAATGACACGCTGCCTGGATTCGCACACAGGCTTGGCCCAAAGACCTGACTTGATGGCAGATGAGTCTGAAAATAGGAAAACACAGCAAGAACAATTGAAAAAAAAATGTATATATAATAACGCACAAACACAATTGTTGAGATCAAGAGCCAGTCAACTCAAGAATCAGAAAGAAAGAGGGAAGCATGGCCATGTTTTCAGCTCTGGAGTTGGTGAAGACCAAAAACAGAGAAAAAGGGAGTGAATATTGGACTTAAAGATTGATTAACAACTGTTTGCTAACAAATGCGTCATACAGTATGTCTTGAAAAAGTCGATGATACTTTATGTCATCAATGTTGTGTTCACAACTTATGTCTGCCCACCATATTTGTCATCTTGTGAAAACACAGAAACCAACAATGATTTGATCTTACCTGCATGTATTTTAGGATATACAGTCCAAACTCATAAATGAGCCACTGGGTGACATTTCTATTATCACATAATGTCAATCCCACACAGGTTGCTGTCATTAATACTCACTAAAGCACCACATTTGGATTAATCCGCTCCTAAAAATAGTCCCTAAAAAATGCACTAGTTCCTCCTGTGTGAATAAAGTTTGCTAAAGTTTGCTAAAATCTACAGTGCACAACAGTTTGAGGATTTATTTAATGAAAATATGAAATTAAAACATGAAATTAATAATGTATTGCTTTGTTTTAAAATGCAATACATTATTGTTCACTTAATAAAGTTGTCTCTCCTGATTGACACCGACACCCAGCTGCTGCAGGCCGAGGCCGTATGGCTGCACCCGCTGGAAGGAAGGGAGGCTCGGGAGAACCAGAACCAGGACTGAACAGGGCAGACTGTCAGTCCCTGCTGCAGTAAAATAGGAGGTTTACTAAAGGGACTCTGGTGCTCTGAACCACTATTGCTTTTGTCCACAGGGACCAAAGTCATCATAAAATTCCCTCGTAGTAGCTTTAAATAATGTATTCACAATAAAGTGAATGTTTTCGGTGAACAATTTGGTGCCTTTTTTTTGTTAAACACGACTAAAAAGTAAATACTGTTTTTGACTAAATTTGCAGAGTTCACCATTCTTCACACGGTCTGCAGACGTCTTTGTTTTTTGGATGTGAAAGGCTGATAAAGTAGTTAAATGCCACATAGTGAAATTTATCTGGGTGGTTTCTCCTTCAATTGTGTTACGCTTTGGCTGAGATAAAACACAAGACATATGAACAAACATTAAAACATGGCGGTGGAAATCCTTATCTGGCTGCACGGAACAACAGTGAGCAGAGTAATAACACAAGTTTAGGGTCTGCAACTCTCATCCATAACTTCCCCGCCATGATATCTACGACCACTAGTCTCAGTTTGGTCCTATTCTTCTTTTGGACACAGTGACATGTACCATACAGCATGCATTTTCTGCTCATTTCCCTGGCGACATTGTAGGTTTGATCGGGCATTATTGAGATGTTGAGAAGACATCAGAACAGAAATCACACTGTCTTCCTGCACGCAGCGGAAAAGTGGGTTTTCAAGAAGTTATCATGTGGCTGTGGTGAGCGGGAGATAAAAATGCATAAAAAAAGCTGCCGTTAGAAGAGACGTTCCTTTACTGAAAGGACATTTTAAAGAGGTGTAAATGAAGAAGATGCAGCTTTTCTTCCATTTATTAGGGATTCAAATATGTCAAACGGAGAAACACAACACGCAGATTTCAGTTCAAAGAAGCGTTAGATCAGACCTGTTTTATACGTTGCACACACTGTGAACGTTGGGAGTCACACAAGCAAGCAACTTATACAGAGCGGGCGCATAACGGCCTACTGTCGCTTTAGATTTCACTGATTTTGAATGAAAATGCAAATCCTGCCACAGAACTGCTGTGGCGCAAATAAACGGACTCTGGTCATTTGCAAATGACCACACACACACACACACACACACACACACATGCACACACATAACAAACAGGTGTAGAGTGGGAGTCTTTAAAAAAGAATAAACTTCAGGTCTCAGATGAGAACAGAGCACTGTTGTTTGTGCAGCGGAAAGTCATGTAAATGAAGCAGGAACGTGGTATGTTTTTATCTGTGCGTATCAATAGCGTGTTTGTGAATTCTCATAATCGGCGTAGAAATAAACAAATCGGCTGGAAAGAGGCTCTACAGTCATGGGCGAACAAAAAAACATCTGTTTCTTGCGCTATCTTCTGATGGCAATGCAAATCTGTTGGATACCGCTGAAAAAGTAATAAAAAAAGGAGTTGAAATAGTTTTTTAAAAGGCCAGCGGTGCCTTTGGGCCTCATTTTTTGTCACTGTGGTTTTTGTGGAATGTCAGACCTTTTTTTTATTATCTCTCCATTTAACTCTGTCAAACTTTTTCCGTTAAACCTCGACAGCATGATACAAAAAAGGCTAAATTTTCCTTCGTCACATCGTAAACCTGCTCATTCACGTCTCGTACGCTCAACAATAACCGGGCCGTTATGTGATGAGTGTTGTGGGAACGGCGAGACAAAAGAAGCCTGTCGTTATGGACAAACATCAGAATCAAATTAAAAACATATTTAAAAAACACACACACACACACACATACTTCCCAACAAAAGCTTCCCGCTCAACTCTATATTTAACGGAACACACCTTGGTCTTGTAGGAGCTTGTATTCTGACGTTGCGTGCTGAACGAACACACGCATAGGAAAAGTTCAGAAAAGTCAAGAGCTGTTTTGTTTTTTTCTTTCTTAAGGGATTAGAAAGTGTTCAAAAGTGGCATGAGAAATGCAAGGCAGCGTTCAAGAATGCTTCCGCTCTTTCTTCTTCAGAACTGATTTACAGCTGTTGATAAACAGCCTGCCGCGGCCGAGAGCGCCGGCTTTACCCCGGCCTTATTAACGCATTAACGTGAGCTTATGACAGCATTCATGGACGAGTGAGCGCACATCCAAAGCACAGCTGGGCACAGCGGAAGAGCAACACGGACTGAGACCTTCCAAATATCGTTTCAAAATCCCCCTCTAATCTTCGGCTTTATAGAACAGAAACCTACAAGACTGCTACCACACACACACACACACACCACACACACACAAACATGACCGTTATCAGATGCCTCAGAAACAAAGACACAAGAGATGATATTTAACCTTGCTAGCAGAAGCAAACACATTTCACTCATACTCTTGAGGTTTGTTGAAGAGTTTGCAGCACATAAAGCAGGAATCTTACCTTGAAGCGAGATGCTTGCTGGGTCGTGCGTGTGTAAGTGTGTGTGTGAGTGTGTGTGTGTGTGAGTGTGTGTGGCTGCTGTTGTCTCTGAGAGTGGCCCATCAGCACCATAAAACTTGTACTTTATCACCCGCCCAGCACGGTGTGTGTGTGTGTTTCCTATGAAGTTCCTACAGTCATCTTTTTTTTGGGGGGGGGGGGTTCCTCCTCTATCAAGGCAACAGGTGGAAAGTCTTTTTTTTCTTAAGTCCCAGAAGAAGATGAGGCAACAGGAGTCAAAGGACCTTTGTTGCACCTTCACAAAGAGCTGAATTCAAGAGTTTAACATCTCCGCTCCTAATTACTTTCTCGCCCCGTTAGATTCGGAGGTTAAGAAAAGCTCTCACATCAGGCGGCCCTTATAGGAAGCGGCGACCCTCTGCACTTACACTTGAATGTGACGGATTCCGTCTTCGCGATGCCGATGTACGCGATCATTAACGCGAGCCGCGAGGCTCAGCAGCTGACCGTGATAACTCTTATCAAGGACGCAGTGAAGAATTAACCTGGAGAATCTCACTTTATCCACTTTTAAAGCCAACAGTAGGAGCAGCACAGTCTCACGGCAGTTTGTGAAATACTCACGAAAATGGAATCTGGAATGAAATGGAATTCAGCCCGACTTCCAATAATCAAGTAATTCCAATGCAATAATGGTAATTCTGCTGACTGGTGACACATTAGCAGCACATTGGGGGCGTATTCATGAAGCTTCTTCGGATAAAGATTTGTTCCCAATTTAAGATAAAAAGGTATTCACAAAGCATCTTATTCCATAAGAGGAGGACTTTAAGCGTTTCTCAAGCAGAGGAGAAATGGCGTGAAGACAAAAGGGACAGGAGAAATATTCTTCTCACGCTGAATGACAGTGAGTTAATGAAACTTTTCACATTAGAGCAAGAAGGCATAACGGTTGTAGTCCATCTCAAAATGTGTTGCTTTTTATACAGAAAGGCCAGAAATGACAGAAACTGGTGAAAGCTGAGCCACGTTTCCCCGTTAATATCAAGTACAAGCTACTGCGCCTGTTTTCAAACACGTCGTTAATACTACTACCTAATGGCTTACCGTTTATTCATCACATTAAATAGCCTTCATAATGACTCCGCGTCTGAATAGAGACTACATTCTATGAAGAAGCCGATCAATTTCACTGTCCAGTCTGTCCATTACCACTAAGAGGCTTTTTCTTCTTCTTACCGTTCTAACAACGGGGTCTCCTCATACAGCCCCATGCTACCCCACATGCTTCCCCACATGCTACCCCACATGCTACACTGCTGTAGAAGACAAAGAAAAAGTAACAGCACACACTGCAGGTCATAATTTAAGACTTTTCTTTACGCCCAGTGAAAACAACACTTGTTGCTGTGCTGAGGGAATTCCCAGAATCCTCAAAGAAACCATCTGGATGAAAAGGTTCTGCAGGGAGCAAGAAGTGGCACATATCTCGTTTTATTACATTGGTAATGAAACAATAATGGGGGTTGGGTGAGATTACTTTGAAATGTAATCAGTTACTGAATACAAACTATGCAGCAGTTTTAGTAAAGTAATCCATTGGATAACAAAATGCAATCTAAACTGAGTACTTTGGGATTACTTAAAAATCTAATATTTCACCTTATACTATAAAAGAATATAGTACACAAATGCATTCCACAAATATTATTTTTTCTCTTAAGATCATCGCAAAACATTTTTCATGCAAATTCAATTCATTTTTGCATCTCCAGCATTTACAAATCAAATTACCTTACACAAACAGCACTGGCCCAATGTGTTTGCCCATGGCTTTTATTAAAACTTGTTATTTTAATGTTCTTTTCATTTGGAAACTCATTATGCATCTTAATATTATTCATGCTGTCTTTTGACAGATGTCTTTGCAGCAGTGAGAGAAACTTTTTTTTTTGTTAATTTAGCACCCAATCAGGGCAATCTCATGGAAATCAATATCATTTTTTATTTTTTAAGGATTCATTTATTAATTATTTTTGATAACGTCCAAGTTTGATAAGTCCAAAAGTTTGTCCAACCAACAGTCAGGAAACAAATCCACATGTTGGAGCAGACAGCCGTCGGGCTGTCAATGTTAATCACTGTTAATGATTATCGACTAGTCACTTCTAAAATAAACTAATCAACCACTTAAGCTGTTATCAATTTGGACATCAAACGTTTCAAGAAGTTTGACACGATGTCATTGTATTAAAGCCACATTGGAATTTTAGCAGCCTATTAAATAAGCTGCGGGGGGGAGGAGTCTACTGCACGGGATAAATGAGGAAAATGTTTCCGTCCGAGACGTCACACATCGACTGTCAGTGTGTTTATCAGTCAGTCGACCAGCTGGGTGTTTTCATGTTCACACTTCTTCCAGAGGAGACAATGGCAGCGAGAGGGTTTCATTTAAAGAGATCATAAGGCTTCCCCGAACCCAGCATTGTTCACTGTGATTGGCTTGGCCTCACACTGCGCTAAAGGAGAGGCTGAGGAGTAGACGCACACACACACACACACACACACCATTATTCTCCATTGTGGTGTTTCTCTGTGGACTCTTGGTTCAATAGGAATCAGAGAACAATGTCGAGAGGATATAGGAGGTCAGGAGGAGAGAGGGGGAGAAACCTTTGTGTGCTCTGTTGCCCTTATGGAGACGTCAGATGTAAAGGAAATGGTGCACGCACATACCAGATCTCACTTCAACCCTCACGTGAAATAATCATTTAGAAGGCAGTGTAACAGCGGAACGTCAATACGAGAAATATGTTAAAAAAAATAATGCACAGCTGGGTGGTCCAATATAAAAAAAAACAGGTTTGTTATTGGCTACGTCAGAACGCTGTGAAGTGCGTTATAGGTATTTAAATCACAGCTGGAGGAACCTCTACAAAAATGATTAAAGATGCATTTCAAACTTGGTGGATTTCCGATTTTTTTAGAACAACTATACATAAGGCTCCAGGCTGACTTTTTAAAAAGTGTGATAACAGTACAAATAATATCAATCATTTATAATAACCATAATACATTTTATCTGAATTGATTACAGTGAATTATTTATTGTAATCTGATTACATAACCCTGTTTACATGTAATCCTACCAACGCTGACAATAACAAATAGAACCAATTTTATTATTTAGGTTCATGTTATACCCGAGAGAGGGGATATGTTATTTCTGGCCACCATGTATGTTTGTATTAAGGAAAAGACTTGTGAATAGCAAGACACGTCGGCTGGTTTACTACAACGCCATGAACATAACACAACCAAACAATTTTGTTGAGATTTAATTGCAATAAACGGATAAAAAGGATGTCGAAGTAGCTACATAATGGCATGTAACCAGCCCGACGTCATGGTTTGTTACATACATTTAAATTACTTTTAAAATGCTTGTTTTCTGAATAGAGTTCGGATCGATCGGAGGGAGGCTATGCTAACACCGTAGCTGCTCCATAAAATAACATCATCTCGACATAAATACAGCAGCGCCCTTGTTTGGTTTCCACACATACATTTCTGTGTGAGGTTCTCACAGAGCAACGACAGGAGTAGAATATCAACGCTGATTTTACAGCACAAGAATTTTTCGAGTTGTCGAGTTGAAATATTTCCACTTGCGCGAATAAGCGACTGATGCCTGTCGGTGCGAATTCACGTCCATTCGCATCTTTGCATTAAAAAGCGTTGCGTGAAGAATTTGCTTCACGTTGAGTGTGAACACACCTCAATACCTTGAATACAGCAGAAAGTGTTGTTTTGTGCCCGTTCAGGTCTCTGACTCTGATCTAACAGTAAACACAGGAGAACCATGAACTGGGAGGTAACTGGTAAAGTACCATGTGGGAGTCGGAGCACTGTTGCCACGGTTACCTGGAGTTTAATGCAAACTTCTCCCTGATTTAAAACGGCGGCTTAACAAGTGTACGATCTGAACGGACACCTGCCGGCCAATCTACGATGTCACATGATCGCACTCAACCTGAGAGACGGAGACACGGAGAGAAAGAGCGAGGACCCGGGTCACCTTTCGTCCCACGTGAACCCATTCACCTGAGAAGACAAAGCTCCAAAAGACAGAGACGAGGGGGGGGGGGGGGGGGGGGTGCAAAGGTGAAGGGTGAAATGCCAAACCACTCCTTGAGATGATCCTGTTTGTGTGTGTGAGAGAAAGGTATGTATTACATAGTAAACCATGTGCTGACAGCAAGTCTCTTTACATCTACACTGCTCCATCCTGTTCTCAGTGTGGACATCAAAGAGCATGATGGGAGTTGCAGGATATGGAGATGCAGCATTACTATCCCTTCTAACTGGCCTGAAAATGAAAAGAAAGAAGAGGAAGAAGGAGTGGTGGTGGCAGCAGTCAAAGATTGGCGTAAGGAAAGGTGAGGGACTCCCAGCTGACGAAGACGAGCGGCCACATCTACAACTCCTCTGTTCGGTTCCACCGCAACATTTTGATGTTCTGCGTGGGCGACAGGACGATATAGGAATTCATCGTGGGTGGGGATAAAGTAGAGTAGATAAAGTATGACTAAGTGCCATTTTAATAGTTTCGAGCACATTTAGATGATTATCTAGACATTATCACGGATTGCAATTACTTTATTTTGCAGGACAATCGTGAGATGAAACGTTCATACTGTCCCTCTGAGACGTCTGTGCTGGTCCCAGACCTGCCGTCCGTCCATCCATGTTTACCTCCACACTGATCCACATCACCCTCATTTCTGATGCCAGGAACCTTGCGTGGGACCCCGAGCACCCGTGGAGTCACCGTCTCACCCTGAGCCTTTACGTAAACTACATTCTCAACGACAACATGATACATAAACACTCCCTTCACCACAGAGATGACTTCATCACTCTGATACTCCTCCAGAACTTTGGCAAATCAGGAAGTTGTGGGGGGGGGGGGAGCTGCTGAAGCATTGGGTAAAAATGTTTTCTGGGTCAACCTGCTGATATCGGCTCGTTTGCATCCGCCAACAGAAGTGACATCATCCCCATCATCATCTAACCCATAAGAGATCATTGCTGCCACAGTTGTCAGTGGCACATTCGGAGATGACATAAAATAAATAAATAAAGATGTCACAGAGAGAGAGAGAGAGAGAGAGAGAGAGAGAGAGAGAGAGAGAGAGAGAGAGAGAGCATACATGTGTAGATCATGAACGAAAGCAAGTGTGGAAGTTGTTTTTTTTTTTTTTTGGGAAGTTGATAAATAAATGGATGAGGTGGAACTTCACAACGTGCCTTGTAAACATCACAGATCGACACCTGACATTAAAGAGACGCTTGGAAGTAACAAGTCATGTCCCAGTGAGCTGCACTGTGGTTTCCTCGCATCTAAACGGATTTCACAAACACTTAGTTGTTCGTTTGGTTATTTTGAACATTTCCAGCGCGTCGCCGCGGATGTGACCGAGCCTTTACTCACCGGTCCCGGTGCGCCCGGAGCTCTCCACGAGACAGAAGGGGGGAAAAGAGAAAAAACTTCGTCCTCCTCCTCTTCCTCTCCCGCTTTAATTCCTCACCGCATTCACAACGCGCTGGTTGTGGGACAGAAGCTGCTCGCTGCGGACTTGTCTGCTCCGGAGTGCAGGAGTGGAGGAGCCGGTCGGTAGTGGATGTTGGTTAAGATACACACACACACGCGCGCGCACACACAGAGAGAGAGAGAGAGAGAGAGGCGGATTACTGCTGCGGTGCGTAAATGTTTTGGAGACCCAGAGCGCAGCCTTGCTCTCTCTCTCACTCACTCACTCACTCACTCACTCTCACTCACTCACTCTCTCACTCACTCCCTCGACCCGGTGACTTTCTATCTCTCCGCCGCTGTTTCCAGCGCTCACCGTCCGCAGCGCTGCCGCTCACCTCCCACTTAAAGGGAGAGGGACTATTTCCAGGTGGCGGCGGTGACACGGAGGGAGGGAGGGAGGGAAGATAAACCACAACAGTCAACCCAGTCCGGAGAAATAGTGACGAAATACAATCTATCGTGTCAAATCGTGTCACTGAACAATTTAAACTACCTCTGGAAAGTGAACGGGCCGTTTGTCCCGGTGGACGCGGACCACATGTCCCCAAGTCGTTTCGTTTTGTTGCCTGAACATAACTATTTTTCTAAACCTTAATAAGTGGTTAGGTTCTTGCCTCAACCTAACTGAGGGCACACTCACACGTGTCCCAGTTTCCCGGTACCGTGCCAAAGCACAAGTCCAAGACAACCACACAGAATGTCATCTCCCACTTGGCTGTCCTGTTTCACTTGCAAAATACATAAAAAAAAATAAAAAAATTAAATAAAAAAACTTGCAAAACACATCAATACGGAAGAAAGATTCTCTGGATATTAAGTTTCAGCTCAACTTTAAACACCTTTATCATCTTATTTTTTTTTTTCAATTAATCGATTAGTTTAATGACAGAAAATAGAAAAAATCACAAGTAGCTTATCAAGTGCTCAAAGACGTTAGTCTCGATATTTATGCTTTTTTTCATGCTGAATGACTTATTTCAGAGAAATGATCTTCTAAACACAAGATTAATTGGTTTCATGTGATACTTTGTGGAGGAACTCAGTTTTACACATTGACTAATTGATTAGTCAACAAAATCGTGTGAGTATTATTCAAGTAAGAATGTCAATTGGTCAAAGACAGTCCAAGTCATAATATTCACAGCTTGTGGCTGGCATTGTTTTCACTTTATGAGTCTGTGTGTGAGTCATCACGGCAGTATGTGGTCCAGGAGACACCTTCGGTAGCAGGAAGTACCACAGAGTACTTTGCCAGGTGTTTATATTTTTGTCTGTAGACAAAATATGATCGTGATCGTTTCTCAATCGTGCAAGATGTAGTCACGAAACGTTACAGGTGTGCAGCGTAGATCCCAATGAAAGATAACTTTGAAGATGGGTGTGTTGCGAGTGGTGCTGGAAGTAAGGGGTGAGGAAGGGGGAAGGGGCCACTTTGCACCCCTGGCCCGATTATGTGTCACAGCTGGTGTGATCCCATCACATGACGGTCTCTAGATCTGAACGGCATCTGTATCTGCTGCCATATCCTCATATTCATGCCTCAAACACACATAGAAAGATCATCCGACAGAGATCTTGTATTAAATGTGTAATTTGGCATCCCAGCTGGTGTGATTCCATCACAATATCATCTCTAAGTGTATTTTAGCGCGGCCTTCCCTTGTGAGATGAAAAAGAAATGAAAACAGTTGCATCAATAAGATGTCCATCATGTCCGCCATATGTGATAAAGGTGCATTATTCCATATGCAGAGGTCAATATTGACATCTCTGAACCATAACAATCAAATAAGTAGCTACTGTAATAAGAGCAATATTTCTGTTTTGATAACAGACAATAGATTTGTATTTTTTTTTTTCTATTCTTTTTTCTATTTTAACGAAGTGCATCTGGCCGTTGTGCAGAAATGTATGTAACAACTCTATATCAAATTTAAAATACAAGTAAGCTACAAGTAACTGAATCTCAGGCAATGAGGACGTTTTTTCACAAGCCACTTCACTTGCTCCTTTGTCCCGCATCATCACAGAAAGCAAAACTGCAGAAAATTGAAATGAGTCACATAAAGTGTCGTATCACACGCTGCCGGTTGTTTCACTAGTTAGAGCAGTCAGATGAAACATGTTGACTGTGGCTGTTTACAGTTTAGAAAGTTACTGATCTGCTCTGCTCACATGTTCTCAATCCATTCAAACCCAGCACTCGTTATTGTTCGTTTTTCCACGGTTAACCAAACTGTAATTACAACACTACTTTTTTTATTTTCACTTTGCACATGAACATTCCCTTATGTGTAAAACGAGAGGGTTTATACTGTTGCAAATCTTGTTTATCACCATCAAGTCAAGGATGGAGTCCAAAGAAAATCTGATTAAAGTTGGGAAGGGTGTTATTTTTTCTTTTAAAGGAAAACAGAGTTCAGCCATCCTCCCCAGTAACTCAGTAACGTACATACAGACCTTTATTTTGTTGGACCAACAGTCCCAAACTCCAAAACCTTCATTAAATGATAACAGAGAAAAACTGAGAAGCTGGATTTAAGAAATGTCTGCTATTTTTACTTACTTAATGACTTTAAATTCATAACAGATTATAAAAACAGGTACTTGGCTGTCAACCTACTAAAGGATTAATCAACTAATTAGCTCATCTCATGTTTAACCTCTGAATGGCTCTATTCTGTCAAATTACAAAAATATTTTCCAGTTTGCCCTCTGCATTCTCTGCAGACAGCTTTAGTTTTATTTGTTGTTAAGATGTTGGCCAAAACATCCGCCACTGCCCAAATACTAGACCGATGAATAGGATTTAAGTTGTGCTAAGGGACTGTTCGTTAGGTATTTTAAGACCCACCGGAGGGATTTTTGGACCTCTGATCAATTTATGCATGAACCCCCCCGGCGATCATTTATTTTGACATGATCCTACAATCGACATGGCAGAATTAATGTTTTGTCACCTGGGTACATAAAAACACTTTTTTTTTTTTTTTTTAAATTGAGCATTTGAAAGCAAAGTTTTATCCAGAGTGAATTTTTATTTTGAACATCACAAGCAAAATTCCATTTCACTTCCATTGTACTGATGTGACAGCAACATGCAAAAGTAACTAAAACTACTAGCAAGGATAGAAATAAAATAACCCTTTAATCTATTGAATTACCCCCCCATCTTTACCCAGATGACCAAACTGAACTGAACATAAGAATCATGTTTTTTTTATTGCTGCACTGTTACATCGAATGGAAATACCCTGGATCTCTTCATTTATTTAAAAATTCTGTTAATTTAATATTTTCTATGTTGTATAAAAATAAAATGTTTGCTAATGATTTATAAGTGCATTTCGAGTAAAAGTCCACAAATAAAAAAGATTTTGTGCTTGGAACAAAAATGTGTCTGAACGGGTTACTGGCCCATCAGTTATGTTGGGCCAGTTAACTAAGTTTAGTTTCATAGAAGTGAAATCCAAAACAAGTTTGCACTTTGTAACACCATCGTCGGACGACGTCGGAGGGCAAATGTGTTTAGAGCTGTTCCAACTGTCCACACTCCACGCTGCAGGGAAAAGCCAGACACCACTGAGAGGGGTGAGATGTAAAATCAATTCAATATGGGGAATATCACATTTTCAGACAGCCTCTCCTGAAAGGCATTCCTCGTGTTACACTCAGTAGTTCACACGAAAAGTCACAGAAATTGCTGTGTGACGAATAAGAAAAATAGGGCTTCTGTGGTGATTTCAAACCCTCAGTTGAGACTGAAAGAACTGGGAATGCTTCCTTGAATTCACTGGTTGTATAGTGTGACTGTCTCTCCTGCACATCTAATGAAATCACTACTGAAGTTGCGGTATTTTCCAGGAAGTAGCTGTTTTCCAATAGTAGCTTGAGTGCCCGACCCGTACTGCAACCATCAGTAGTTGTGTCCCAATTCAGTAGCCGCATCCTTCGGAGGTTGCATTTGAAGACTAAAAGCGGCTGCAACAATCACATTCTGACCTCATGTAGATCGCAAAGGCCTCAAATGAATCGGGACGCAACTTGTGGTTACAAGTTGAACTGACCCTTCGCTAAGCTCCGCCCTCGAACGCAGCCTGGCTAATGATAGCGCAGCATGGGCCTGGTCTGAGCAGCGACCGACAAAACAATCCGACTGCTACACAGACTCCCTTACATTTATCCATAAAAACCTGAGGAGCTAAAAATAGTAGAACACGTTAGCACTTATGCTAGCTACTGAAGGTATGCTGAATACATGCTGCTTTTGCTTTTTAACAACTACAACGTGAATAAAGATCTACCCGGCTTTACAATAACTTAAAGTTTGAGCTGGTGATGAGCTGGTTCACTTTTACACTCTGCTGTCTTGCCTTTAGCGTCTGTCCTTTTGTGTTTAACCTGTTTTTGCTGCTGAATCAGTTTGACATCCTGGAAATATCTTCGAAACACCTAAACCTTCTTGTCTGCTCCTCCCTGAATTTGCTTTTTTTTCAAAAATGTAGACAATATTTCCTCAGGGTGAGCACTTAGTGACAGTGTGGGCTCCATGGCAGCTCTGACAACTTGACTGAGTCACCATGGGGGGGCGGGGCTTAGCGAAGGGTGGAATATTTTGACCAGTTACTCTGCTTGGTTTCTGTCTGCTGTGATTACTTGTTTTGTGTTTCAATGTAGCCGATCAAACAGCAGTTGTTGTCATTGATGACTGTTGCTTTTCTTGTGAGAGGACAGGGCACAGAATAGTAATTTGTCTTTGTTAGATTTATTTTCATGCACAAACAGTTTGGTCACAACACCAAACAGACAAATGCAGCGTGTCAATGACAACCTTGTTTCTGAACAGTTTTTTTTTAAAACACTGCTGCAAAGTGGAAGTACAGAACTTTGTCTGTGATTGTGAAAAATTGTCAATTACACATTGGCGTTTTCCAAAAAGCTCGGCAAACATTTAGTGGTGAAACAGCCAAAACTGTGAGTGGTCATTTTTTTTAATGTTTCTGCGTAGAGCGACTTGGTAGACCAGCGGCTGACAGAACGTCAAAAATGTAAGAAGTGAAGACCTCATATCAAGACAGAAAGAAAGAAAGAATCGGCGAGGTCATGGGAGTGCACACGAGGAGAAGATAAAAGGAGGCGCGGCTCTATGGGGACAGTGAGGGAGAGAGAGCGAGAGAGAGAGGGACAAAGGGAGGAGAAGAGAGAATGAGAGCGAGGCAGAGAACGAGGTAGAGAGAGCTTGGCCGTGCATTGGAGGAGCTGATGTGCCATTTCTAATCCCTCCTGTTCGTGGCTTTGTGCCGTGGCCCAGCAGGAAGTGGGAGCTGGGCAGACAACAATTAACAAAAGAGCTGTGAAGAATACAATTAGCCATCAATGGCCAACCACGGGCCTTTGTGCCTGTCGCCATGGAGACGGCACAACACCACTATACTGAGATTACAAAACCCTTTTCTACACTTCTCCTTTTTTTCTCCATCTACCCTTTTCTCTTTTACCCTTTTCCTTTTTTTCCCCAATTTTCTCTTTTCTTCCTCTTTCAAACTAAAGTCCCTTTTTTTCTCTTTAGTTCATCTTTTCAGTTTCTTTTTTTCTCTCGGACACACACACACACACACACACACACACACATAGACACACTTATTTGTACTGCTATTCATGAGAACATGCTCTCTGTGAAGCAACGTGATGTCTCTGTGTTGTGATGTTCTGGCTTCTTGGATGTCTCATGACTGACAAGAAGAATTAAGATCATAAATTAAGCCCTCTACATCGTCCAATAACATCAACCCACACCTCAAAATCATCCGGCAGCTCTGGATAGTTTTATTCAGTCAGTCCTTGAAACTGATGTTCCATTTCATTCTGTAAGAAAGCTGCAGTTTGGCCACACCTGTTGCTGTGTAGAGGCAACTGCCTCCACATCATAAAGACTTTTGGATTTCAGTTGGGAGCCTTCACGCAGTGCACAGTGGACTCAGGCAAATTCACATAAGGATTGCATGGCTTTTTCGGCCCCTAAACCTGCAAAAAAGAAAGGATGATTTATACGGGATGTATGCTGACATTTAGTTTGGGATGCAGATGCAAGGATAGGTGTGTCTCTCCTCCATGTAATTTTTAAAAAATGCATGGGAAAAATAAACACAAAATAATAAACAAATGCTTTCTATCTTCCATCTCCCTCCTGTCCCAAATCATGGGTTACATTTCCCCTTTTCCTCTCTCTTGTTGCCTTCGGGAGGTTTGGATGGAGGTGGCACTCTGAGAAACTCTCAGGTTGACTCTCATCCCTCACAACTGACACGTTGACCTAAAATCCTAAAATGCATTTACATTTTTCCACACAGGTTTACGCAATCAGCCACCAAAACAAAAGGGTGAATCGTACTCCGCAAAACTTCAGGCATGCTTGCCAATATTGTTAGCCAGTGGCGGTTCTAGACAAATTTTACTGGGGGGGCCAAGGTGGGGCCAATGTTTGATCAGAGGGGCACATTAAAAAATGGAAACAAATGATATTTAAACATAGCGAGATCAGACATTTACAAACTTGATTTTCTTATCGTAGTGAGGAACAACAGTAACACGGTTACGTGCAATAAATCACTTTACGAGATGAAATCGTTTTGCTTACCTTCGCCTCTTGCAACAAGACATTAGCTCCTCTCTTCAAAACTTGTGGCTGCCGTTCTCACTCTCATCTCGCATCCGGCAAGGCAGTGTTTGGGTGCGTCGCTCTAATTATTCCGTGTAGAGCGCTGAGTCACATTAGTTCCGCTTTTGGCGCTAGCGCATAAAATCGTAATAACTTGATCAATTTATTTCATTTTCATTTTATCATTCAGTCAGCTTATTCAGTCAGCTCTGGGGGGGCCACAGGGGGGGCCTGGGACATTTTTACAGGGGCACTGGCCCCTGTAGGCCCCCGTGTAGAACCGCCACTGTTGTTAGCACAATGTCTTTTGTGAATCGGACCTTGACAGGCATAGCGGTTGCAAATGTGCTCATTTCCTGGCAGTGGCGGATTTAGGCATGGGACGACATGGACAGCCCCTCAGGGCGACATTCGGGCGGCGGCAGCGGCGCCATGGAGCGCTTGCAAATATTTTTTTGGGGTTGTTGAAATTTGTGAAGCAAGGCAAAAGCTTGTTTTTCTTTCACATATTTGCACGTGAGGGTCCATGAGGGTCAGTTAAGTTTGTGAGCTAGGCAAGCTACCGTCTGTTAAGAAGGTCTCATACAGAAGTATGAGATGGGGAAGGGGGGCGGCAGAAGGTTGACCTTAGGCCTCCCCCCTGGAAGCACAACGTGGGGGAGTGCTTCATGGTGTTCGCCCAGGGCACAATCCAAGCTGGACCTGCCACTGATTCCTGGTGATATCAGTGGACATCCTTTGTGTATTCATCCCTCACTTAACCGTTTATTAGCTCCCCCCAAGCTAGCTTAAAGTAATGCATTCTAATGGAACAATACTGTGATAATGTAATGTTCAGGTTAGGGACAAAAGGTGCAGCAAGCACCAAGCCCGGACCCGGGAATTGAGATCCGGTTTCACTGAAAGTCATGCCGGTGGATTTTCTGATTGGCAGATAGTCAATATGAAAAAAGAAACAAATTGTCAAACCCGATTTGAATCCAAATATTCTGATTTGGTTACAGCCCCAGTAGTTTGTGTCATTGTTGAAATGTATGTCTCATTGAGAGCTAATATCTAGCCTCACTGATATAAATGGGTTATGATACACGTTTAACTTTTATTCTGTTTGTTATCCTTGTTTTAGTTGTATGTCTATCTCTGTGTGTGTATTTCAAGAGTGTGTATGTGTTTACACTTACTTGGCCAATAAAACTAATATTGCCTTTATGATTTATACCAAGCAGTGTTCATTTTGACACACGATTTTGATTTAGTTTTAGTCTTTTGACAAAAAGGAAGTGTAAAACCATTTTACTCTTTCTGTCATTGATATTTTTAGTCATGCATTTTTATGCCCTCTAAGCCGTCACCATCTCTGTTGTGTTCAGTTGCCATGGTTACAGATGTTGTTCTCATCTCTGTTTACTTCCTCACACGGAGTGTCCATGTCACTCTACTCAATATAACCAACTGACTCTGCTCAGTAAACCTATAGTTTCATTACCAGTTTCCTTATTAGTCTTTATGAGCTCTGAAGTGCTCTCTGTCTCTATTGTCTCAAATATTAAAATTTTAGTTTCAGTCTCATTTGTCACTAAATGGCTGCAGGTGTGAACTGATCGTATGAGCAGGAGGCCTCTGAAGAAAAAAGCAAATTAACTCAAGGTAGCGATTGTGGATCTATCGCAGCCAAGATATAGAAGAGTTTAAATCTGCTTCCTCAACCACTGATGTTCAAAGAGCAGCTGGGGGGTAGGTTCAAATCCAGGTCCTGTGTGCCATCCCTTCTATGAACGACCACATATCTTTCTTTTTTTCATGTGTG
This sequence comes from Eutrigla gurnardus, assembly GCF_963514095.1. NCBI lineage: Eukaryota > Metazoa > Chordata > Actinopteri > Perciformes > Triglidae > Eutrigla > Eutrigla gurnardus. Next base: position 23,581,159 of record NC_139916.1, on the reverse strand, counting down.
CCATCACGACATGATAACCGGTGTGGTTTATAAGAGGCTTGTTTTTCTCTTCTGCTCTTCCATGAGAGTTTTTCTTTTTGGTTCGCATTTATCATTATGTGATTTTCATTAATTCCGAGAAAGCCTTTACTTTTTCTCAGACGGAAAGAGTTGTCTTGTGCTGTCACCTAATCTAAAAAGCATGCGCCATTGTTTCTGACGATGCATCTGAACAATGGAGACAAACAGCCCGACAGCGACAACAGGCTTTTGATTATTGTTTATTTATTGTGTGTTTGAAAAACAAAAGCGTTAGTTCCATCTGCCATTTCTGTGGCACCAACGTTGTGTTCAGCCGTTTAGCAGCCTGAGAGGCTTTCCTCTCATTTAATGCTCTTACTGTATGTAATGACTCTTTCATAGCACAATATGAACCGTTCAGCCCACTCTCCATGCAAAGAAATGCATTGTGAAGCTTGCAGACTTTAATAGTGTTAAATTAGTCCAATCAAGTGAGTACACACAAGTACTCAGCAATACTCATAGAGTGTTAATGTATGTTTTATAAATCACTATAATCTATTTTATTTTCTGAGGATGAATGTGGGCTTTGGGACCGCAATTACTCTCAATGAGCTCCCCCACATTTTATTTTCATTATTCCCTTCACTCGCTATGTTGGCGATTGCATCAATTGCATTGCTTGCATCGTGCTTCCAATGGGGACTCCCAATAACATCTGGTGTAGCGGTAAATCGGAGTGATCAATATCTCGATGACTTCAGATGGAAGGAACGTCAGGCTATAGCACACAAAAATATATATATTTGCTTATGTATGTATTTGCCATTCGGATTTAAGTGCTGCACAAATGGGTCCTGTCAATGGGTCAATAGGTTTTTTTCAGTGTGTTCTTGGTTAGATGTCAGAGGTCTCTAATACGATAAGCAAGATATTAATTTATGTCTCCCAAATAAAATATGTCAGTAACCACCTCTCCCATGAATTTTGAAGCTTTAAAGAAGAAACTCACTAACAAGCGGCTAAAGGAGACTAAACGTCATCATGTCCACCTTCACAGCCTCGTTTTGTGTACTCACCCTCATGCATGTTCATTCCTAGCCAACGTTTTTTTACTTCTGCCGATTGCGGTCAATCAGTTGCTGAACAAAACCTGTAAGTAGCATGAACTGATCTTATATTATTCCAAAATCCAATTAAAAGAATCTCACTTGCTTTCTGTCGAGGGATCCAATGCGGTTAGGGTTAGAGTTTGGCCGGCAAACATGGTCATCCCTGCAGCACTCTATTGCTTTTTCAATGAAGAATGAAAAATACGATTTACAAATGTGTACATTTTGGGTACATATTTACATGTATTTACATGGTCCAATCTAAAAAAATAGAGAAATCGGTTGTTTTATGGGTCCTCCAGAATGGTGGTGACATTGGCGTATCGCAGCCAATGGAAACCTGAACGGTGCTAATGAGGCAATCTGAGCTCACACATTTGGCAATCTGTAAATAAATACAAAATAATATTTTGGGTTAGGGTTAGGGTTCCTTTGAATACCCAAAATGATGCACAAACTGTTTGTACATTTGTACATTTATACTTGTTTTTTAGATTGTATCCGACCCGATAATGTTATCAGTATTGGTGTACCCCTAATACTTAGTATGTGTCCATCCAACTGGTTCGCTCATGCTGTGACAACATCACTAATTGTGCCTCATGTATTTTCGTCAAAGACAAGAAAAGAAGATTTGGATAAAATATCAAATCACACACATATCAAGATTTGTGGATACTGATACCACATGTTGGACTGATGGAAACAATGTGGGCTCCATCTTCATTAAAGCTCATACATGGTGGGACTTTGAGGCAGGAAAGTTACATTTTCATCACCAGGTTGATTTTTCACTCGTGCTTTTGGTGTCTTCTGATGACGGACAGTGCAGTCAACTATTCCAGTGTAGGGGGAAGAGATGCAGTTCCAGTAACGTAACAAACAAGCAGCAAAGTAGAATTTTTCATGTTGATTATGACCAATAATTGCATTTGCTCACTTCAGGGCAGAGAGGGTTCAAAGCACAGTCACGTCTCTACCGGCTTCGCCTCTACGCGTCCACCACTTGTCCTGATTCAAAGCTGAACCTTTTTGTAGATAAGTTGAGCTCCAAAAAAATAATGGACACAATTTGGACACTTTAACAATCTATTGCAATTCAATACAACTGCTCTGACATAAATTCCACTTTTGCAAAGACAATAATGTTCCGTTTTGGTGACATAATTGAGTAAGGTCATCGTTCAAGGTGGCGTTGTACTGGACTACATCATATTGAAGTGTTTCTATGTGTGTTTACATACATGAGGTGAGCAGAATATTAGAAAAGTAGACTTAATGGCAGCACTGTTTGAATAAAGATTGTATTTGCTCGTAGTGATTCTGCACAGAGGTTTTCTGGTGATTGGGATCGTTTTCCTCCACAGAGAAGCCATCGGGGTGATGTGGCACACAGCTCAATGTGGAGGAGAGAATTCCATTAGTCACAAATGAAGCCAGACTTGCGTGTTTCCCCTCAGTGCGAGCTCCGCTGCAGGTGTGCCCCCCCGGCTTCAAAACTCAGAAGTCACTGTGGAGTGTTTGCCAACACAAAACGTAGCCTTGCATGCGGTTGTTTCTGCTCCTCTCTGCCAGGTGGGATTCTGTCGACAGAGACAAGCTGCACGTTACAGCTGTCAGGTCAAGGGATTTTCAGCTTTCATACCTCTTCCTTTTAAAGTAAAAAAAAAGAGCCTTCACTCGAAGAACAGATTTGAATATGTGTGTTCTCCATAAATGTAAAACATTCACAGACACACACACACACACACACACACACACACACACACACACACACACACACACACACACACACACACACACACACACACACACACACACAGCCATGGTTGATGTGAGTCAACGAAGCACTAATTACTGAGATTATAAGATTCAAAGATAATCGTTTTCATGCTTTTAACGTTCACTAAACTACAACATAAACATTCATTGAATGCTACATTATTTAACCTCATCGTCTTTTTGTTTGTGGACTGCCGTTTTGAAGTCTCGAGTTTGGCATGTTTTTCACCATTGCTGAATAAGATATATTTAAAATATCAGTTAAAATAAACTTTCTTGAACTGAAAACACTGTAAAAAGATTAGAAAACACCCAAACTGGACAATGCCATGCAACCTATCAGTCGCAAGGTAGCCAGGACCTAAAACATACCCTGCTTTATCAGCTATTTTACTCAAAATGGATCAATAATTTACTAAACAAACATCATGCTGTATTGAAGAAGACTTGAAACAAGTGTTTGAGAAAATAAACTTATGTTTAAAATGTTTGTTGGGGTAATAAATAAAAGCAGAAAAAGGGTAATTTACTTAGACTTGTTTTTGCATCCAGAAGAGTCGCCGCCCGAAGGCCAGTGGAGAGAGTACAAGTAAAAGGCACATTGGCTTCAGAACCGAAGGTTGCCCCCTGTGTAATTCGCAACATGTTTAACCTTAATTCGCAACTCTGATTCCAGTGTCAACCCTGAACAACCCTTTTGAAGAAGTGTGAATGACTAAATAATCTTATTTCACAATAATACTGTTTCTCTCCAGGACAGGAAGACAACACTCCAACACATACAATAGACATACAACCAACACATCCACATAAAAACATGGTGAAATACACCACCTTGTAAAAATATAAACCTATGTTTAGACAAAATAAACTTGTGTTTTTCATTCGCGTTCAACAAAATCTAAGCTGTAATGCAGCTTGTGAGTGGTCCTTTAGTTGAGAATATTTTGATTGAATTGAAAATATGAACTTTCATGCTCATCTGAACTCTTGCTCTAGCGCAAAGAAACGGTGAGAGCTGAAAGGGACAGACGTGTGCAGTTATTCTAAAGACAACTTAAAGCTGTTTATTGGAGTTCAGCCACTGATTCAGCCCACTTGTTAATACAGTCAGCAGTAGGACAAGCAGCAGTAGCAATGGAGAGTTTAAAAGTGCAATATATAGATGCATTAATGTAGCAGCAAACAGCTATTTGCTATGTATATAGTGATATAATGAAGTAATATCTAGAATGAAGTCACTCTATGCCTCACGTGTCTCACTATGCGAGCGTGCCCCACTGGCTCATGGCCGCCATGCTGCACTGCACTCATACGATGGTTACAGCTGACTATCTGAAACGACGGCGTTGTTGTGTAGGCGTGTCCCACCCTCTGCTTCCACCTCAGGTTAGCTCTGCCAGTACTTTTGCCATAGTTTGCGCCGTTAGCACCGTAAGCTGCAAGCCGCCGTCTCAGCTGGCGCCATGTTGGAAGCCACTGAGAGGCATTGGAAATGCTCCAAATTTTGTATAAAGCATCTTTAAGGTAATTCAAATACATATTTGAATTTGTTCCTGATCAACATGAGGTGTAACAACCACCTGTCTTATTTAAAACCAAATACAGATGAAGGGTGCTCAACTCTACTTGTTCTTGTTCAAACTTCATAGTGCACAAACCACATGGTGCTTCTATATGCCCACAATGCATCATTTTGTCCAAACAAACCACGTCGTTTTTGTTTTAGTAGCAAGCACAGTGCCAGCTTTACAATCTCATTGCTTTATTCTCCCTCCTGCCTTTCAGGTCGCGTACCTTTGTCTCTGCTGTTGAAGCCGGCCAAGCGTCGCTGAGCAGTGCCAGCCTGCTCTGTTTGTCCTGCCAGAGTGGGCCACGCTGCAGCACCTTCAGCCACCGTTAGCCGTAAGTTCTAGCGTAACCTTGTATCACGGTGCTCCGTAATATACAGCCTCAACCTCTATTTGTACTCTTGAAGCACAGGAGTTTCCATATGAGTGTGCCAAGTTGTTTAGAAGATGAAACTTTAATTATTCCCATGAGGAAATTGGGCCGTTGCAACAGCAAAAAATAGGAGAAAAGCAGAAAATAAATTGAGTAAATGGATACGAAACATACATACTACAGCAGCTTATTTTGACATGGTTTCGTTGAAATGTACCAATGAAATAATGTTAAAACATAAGTTATGAGATAACTGGCACTAACTCAGAAGGAAAGTTTAAGCCTGATCTCTGGTCAACATTTCAAGTCAAATATTACAATCTGATAACAAAGTGATTCTCAGCTAATCTGAATCTTTTTCTCCATATTTTGTTTTTATCATCACATTCACAAGAGCGTTATCATTAAAGCTGCACTTATCAATGCTTTAAAATAAACAACAGATCAAATGACGATGTGTAATATGAAAAGGTATCGCTAGGAGTGAGAATTATCACCCAACTCTGAAGTTCAACTCAGCTCGAAAAAGCTGTTTAACTTCTTTCAGCTCCTTGTTGTGGTTTTGGGTCTGAAAATGTAATGTTTTGGTTCCCTGTCACTGTTCTCAATGACCTTGTTTTCAGTGAAAATCTATTGCAGGATTTTTAGAAAAATTCTCGTACCTGCATTAGACAAAGCTTGTTGTTTTGTTGCTATGGAGATACTGTATATATCAGTGGCGAGCGGTGACCGTTTATTGTGGTCATGCTGAAGTGTCAATACCATGCGCGCCCGTGGGGGGGCATTATATTTTTTAATAAAAAATATAATATGGTTAGTGGAAACAGCTTGTAGTGATCACGTTGGTCCAGAGTACATTTGATCACTATAAGCGGTTGATTACTAAAACCGAATTGTTATTACAGTATTTCACTTATTTTTTTATGGAGAACATCATCTAAATGCCAGTTGTATAGTTTTTCAATGAGAAAAATTTTACGAAACGGTCGTCAGCGCGATCCTCTCGTCAGCTCCAAACTCACCCGTCTGCACCTGAATCACAGACCACAGCTGGTTTTCCGCACAGCATTTACAGTAACTCACTGACACGTCTCAGATCAGTAGGCGCTGCTGCCGGTGTGTTTTTAAAACGAACTAGGCTAGTAGTGCCGCAGATTTCTCATTCCCAGAAGGCGGACACCATTTCAGCCTATGCCTCCCTGCAGTCTCTCCACTTCCTGGCCCTCACAGAGACCTGGATCACCCCGGAAAACACTGCCACTCCAGCTGCCCTTTCAACTGCCTACTCGTTTTCACACTCCCCAAGACGAACAGGGCGAGGAGGAGGAACTGGGCTCCTCATCTCACCCAGATGGTCCTACCAGGTCCTTCCTCTAGACCACCTACCCCGATCTACACTTGAATTCCACGCCGTCTCTGTCACCCTTCCTTTCAAACTCAACATCATAGTGATCTATCGCCCACCCGGTCCTCTCGGTGACTTTTTGGATGAGATGGATGCCCTCCTGAGCTGCTCCCCTGATGATGGCACGCCGCTCGTCGTCCTCGGTGACTTCAACATCCACTCGGGAAAGCTGCACTCATCTGAATTCATCGACTTCTTTTCCGCATTTGACCTTACGCTCTCCCCCTCTCCACCAACTCACCGCGCCGGGAACCAACTTGACCTTGTCTTCACAAGATCCTGTGGCATCTCGGCACTCTCTGTTACCCCGCTCACTGTGTCCGACCACCACTTTGTGACTTTCTCCCTCCCCATGGAGCCCACCACATCCCTCCCCTCTACGCCTCGAATGGTCACCAGCCGCCGCAACCTGAAATCCCTCACTCCCTCCGCTCTCTCCTCAACTGTTATCTCCTCGCTACCATCCTCAGAACAGTTCTCCCTAATACCTACTGAGGAAGCCTCCTCCATCCTGATGTCCTCACTCTCCTCTTCTTTGGACACTCTCTGTCCCCCTATCTCACGACCTGCGCGATCATCTCCCCCCCCTCCCTGGCTGTCTGAACCTCTGCGAACCAACAGATCATTGTTGCGAGCGTCAGAGAGAAAATGGAAGAAATCGGGCCAGCACGAGGACCTTGCTCACTACCACCGCCTCCTCTCTGACTTCACCTCAACTGTTTCGGCAGCTAAATCTGCCTTCTACCTGGCAAAGATCAACTCTTCTGCCTCCAACCCCAGGAAACTCTTCTCCGTGTTCTCCTCCCTCCTCACCCCTCCTACCCCTCCGCCCCCTTCCTTCCTTACTGCCGATGACTTTGCTACTTACTTTACCAAGAAAGTAAATGACATCAGCTCCTCATTTACGCCTATTCCCTCCCAGAAGACATCTCCCCCAACCCTCAACTCGGATGGTCTTACCAGCTTTACCCCCCTCACCTCTGAAGATGTTCACGCACTTGTTACATCTAACCGTGCCACCACCTGCTCCCTCGACCCGATCCCCTCCTCTCTTCTCCAAGACATCTCACACGACATCTTGCCATTCCTCACCACCCTGATCAACTCCTCCCTCACCTCAGGTGTCATTCCAGCGGATTTTAAGACAGCTACCGTGAAACCTCTCCTTAAAAAACCCACCCTAGACGCTACTGACATCCAAAGCTACAGACCTATATCTCTTCTTTCATTCCTCTCTAAAACCTTGGAACGTGCCGCCTACAACCAACTGTCATCCTATCTCTCGCTGAACAACCTCTTAGACCCTAATCAATCAGGATTCAGGACTGCTCACTCCACTGAGACGGCCCTCCTCACAGTGACCGAGTCCCTGCGAGACGCCAGAGCCTCGTCCCACTCCTCCGTTCTCGTTCTCCTCGACCTATCTGCTGCGTTCGACACAGTCAATCACCAAATCCTCCTCTCCACTCTGGCTGAACTTGGCATAACTGACTCTGCTCTGGCCTGGTTTACATCATACCTGACAAATCGCACCTTTCAGGTCACATGGAATGGCTCTATGTCCAAACCCTGTTCTCTGGACACGGGTGTCCCTCAAGGCTCAGTATTAGGACCGCTTCTGTTCTCACTATACACCAGATCACTAGTTTCTGTTATCACATCGCATGGATTCTCCTACCATTGCTACGCAGATGACACCCAGCTGTTCCTCTCTTTTCCCCCGTCCTCTGACACCCACATTGCAACTCGCATCTCGGACTGTCTGGCTGACATCTCTGTCTGGACAACTGCACATCACCTCAAGCTTAACCTGAATAAAACCGAACTCCTCTTCATCCCAGGGAAAGACTGCCCTCGCATGGACCTGTCGGTCACTGTCGAGGGCATCACAGTATTGCCGTCGTCAACTGCGAGGAACCTGGGTGTAATCCTCGATGACCAACTATCCTGCACCCCCAACATCACTGCTGTGGCCCGATCCTGCAGATTTGCCCTCTACAACATCCGCAGGATTCGGACCCTCCTCACAAAGGACGCAACGCAACTCTTGGTCCAAGCACTGGTCATCTCCCGCCTTGACTACTGCAACTCTCTCCTGGCCGGACTCCCGGCCTCTGCGATTAAACCATTGCAGCGTATCCAGAACGCTGCAGCACGTCTTATCTTCAATCTACCCAAATTCTCCCATGTGACCCCCCTCCTCCGTGACCTCCACTGGCTCCCTGTTGCAGCACGCATCCAATTTAAGATGATGACACTGGCCTTCAGGGCCATCAATGGAACGGCACCCATCTACCTTCAAACACTGGTCAAACCTCATGCCCCGAAGCGAGCACTTCGCTCCTCTACTTCAGCTGGCCGGCTGGTACCACCATCGCTGAAATCAAACAAATGTCGCTCAGCAAAGTCCAGACTCTTCTGTGTTCTGGCGCCTCAGTGGTGGAACGAACTCCCGACTAATGTCAGGACAGCTGAGTCATTTGCCATTTTCCGAAAAAGGCTCAAGACTCACCTGTTCAGACTTCACCTCGACTAGCATGACTTGTTCTACTTTTGGCTCTTAATTTATCGGCAATGATTCGTTGTGGTTTCCTTGTTTCCTTCTTTTGACAAATGTACTTATTGTAAGTCGCTTTGGACAAAAGCGTCTGCTAAATGACCTAAATGTAAATGTAAATGTAAATTCCCCACCTTGTTTGACTGAGAGTGTTTCGAGATGGTTTTCATGAATGAACAGGCAATATGTCGCTGTCAGACCGGATCGTTTGACGGGAGGGGGGTCGGCTAGCTAGCCATTTATGTTTCTCATACGCGCTAGCTTGAAAGTGACGGACGAAATTCTTTGCAGTCTTTGTGATATTTCCTTCAGGAGTAGGCCGTCCACTTGAAATTATAGCTTTCTTTTCCTCAAAAGGTCTCTGCGAAAACGGCACTGAACGCAAAGCCTGAATATAATTAATATATTCAGCCATTTTGACCAGGCTACACAATGAATGAACCACTGACAGTTTCCCGCTGAACAATTCAAACAAGTCATTTTTGCGCATGCGCGTTGGCAGATAAGCTGCTTCACTGACAGCTTTTTTGCCATTCAAAACGCTCATCTACAGTAAACACAGCCTTTAGCAGTAACTCTACTAGTCGGTGTCACAGTGCACATGCGCGAAACAAGCTGTCAGTTTTCCAGCTTTTCGCAAGCAAAACGGGACAGATTAGGCACGTATTTAAGACCAAAACAGTAAAACTAAGGTATTGTATAATTGAACACACTGCCAGATTAATATTTTCAATTATTTTTATTGAAGGGCTTGGGCATGCACTGCATTTATAGCTTATTATGACCGCTCGCCCATGGTATATATGTGTTGTGCTAAAAAGCGTACCCTACCACTTGCCCTAAGAAGAGCAGTAAGGAATAAGAGGGTGCCGGTGCATGTATCGCTATGGCTCGCCAATGTTGCTCAGGTGAAGTTGCTGGGTCCCGTATGGTTGGGACAGATCCTTCGATGAGGGTCAGTGTCGAGGCAAAGCCAGCTTTGTACTGACCCTTGTTACTGAGGCAGTCCGATGTGAAGTGGTTAGCACACACATACAACACATTGTCATTCAAAATTTAACCCAACCACTGTCTCTTCTGTTCTTCTGTAGCTGGGACAGAATATAAGCACTAATGTTGATTTGTACAACAAACAACAGAGCAAGTTGTGTGTCTAGCTGTGAGTGACGACATTCTGAAACACAACTATCTCACTGCTATCTCACCGCAGGACAAACTCGGAAACTCTCGGATATGTGACCAGCCACGGCAAAACCACACCAGGAACAAGTCGACCTTGCATTTTGAGTTATAAAGTTTATTAAGAGTTCCTAAGCTTTCCAATGATGTCTTACACATGGAAATCCGATAATATTTGACGAAGTTGTGGCCATTTGAATGTATGTTTCTCTGAAAACCGTTCAGTGAGAAAACTGGCCTGAAAGATTTGCAAATCTCACCTCACCTCACCTCACCTCACCTGCTGAGCAAGGAAACACAATGGTGCTCATTTGAATCTCATTCAGATAAGCCCTCCCCCCTTTCTTTTCGTCTGCGGCTTTTTGGTGGATGTAGTCATTTCCGACGTAACTACTGTACTACTACTGTTTGCTCTCAGCAGCTAAAGAATCCATCCGTATGCTGTACATAAGCTCTTGAGAAAGTTTGTCGCTACATGAATGTCTTCCAAGGAGGGAGTTCTCCTTTAGTCTTTCGTAGCATTTGCAGTCAAAGTTACGGATTTTCTCCATTTTGCCGTCTTTATCCCGTTGAAATGTAACCGTAGATATAGCGCCTGATACCTTCCCCTCCAGCTCCTCCGCTGCGGCAGACACGGACGCTGTATAATTAGCCATGTGTTTTGCTTCTAAGGTGCAGCTGATTGGCCGAAAAAATAACAATAGCGCGTGAATGGCCAACGGTAATCAGTATGGAAATTAGCTGCATCGCCATACTCGCCCCAGCAAAGACACAGACAACAGCAGATTTTTTCTGAAACTACAAATACAAAATGTATACTTTTAAGGCAACCAATACTGTTATCTGAAACATGGAGTGGCTTCTTCATGATCTCAACTTGCAATTCGTCCCACCTGACTTGTTGCTGGTTTTGCCGTGGCGGGTCAAATTTGCAAATCTCACCTCACCTCACCTGGTGAGAAAGGAAACACAATGGTGCTCATTTGCATATCATTCAGATAAGCCCTCCCCCCTACAGATGTCACTCAGTGATATCTGGTATCTGTTAGCCTGCAGGTCAGAAAGTATTGTAGTGGTTTGAACAATGGTTATCAAAAGCAGTTATCATGGAGGTAATGTTGATGTAGTGTTATTTTCGTTAAGCACTTTACTGGACTGATCAGAATTAGAAGGCACTTTATTGAAATGGAAATGCTTAAAGTGTACAATGTAAACATTGGAGGAAAAATAATCCTACAGTACAGTCAGTACTAGAATTAAGTGAATATAGTCCAGGCCAATTCTCCTCAAAGTGTTTGATTCTGTCCGTCAGGGTGTCTTTGCCAATTCTGAAAAGGAAAACAAAGAAGTTTCACATCATGTGTCATGCTAACAGGCACCGTCTAAGTAGCTAATGCTAATGATTTAGCAACTAGCCTATTGTCCTCAGGTAGGCTAGTTGCTAACCCATTAGCATCACGAAATTCAAGCAATGCTAACAGGCCCACAAATCAGATTCCCACATCACAAGCCATAAACCTCACATTACAGCTTAGTTTCGATGTGCATATAATTTTTAAATAACAGTATTGAGCTAGCTTAGCTAGCTAAGCAAAGTAGATAACTTGGATGTTAACGGAAACTCACCCCATAAGAAACGAAAAAGTATTCCTGCAGACTTCGTTGGCTCCAATGAAATAGGAGGTCTAGGCAGACTTTCTTTTCGTCTGCGGCTTTTTGGTGGATGTAGTCATTTCCGACATAATAACTGTACGTCTGTTTGTTCTCTTTCGGCAGCTAAAGAATCCATCCGTATGCTGTACATAAGCTCTTGAGAAAGTTTGTCGTTACATGAATGTCTTCCAAGGAGAGAGTTCTCCTTTCTTCTTCTGTAGCATTTGCAGTCAAAGTTACGGATTTCCTCCATTTCGCTGTCTTTATCCCCTTGAAATGTAATCGTAGATATAGCGTCTGATATCTTACGCTCCTGCGAGGCCGACACGGATGCTGTATAATTAGCCATGTGTTTCGCTTCTAACGTGCAGCTGATTGGCCGAAAAAATAACAACAGCGCGTGAATGGCCAACGGTGATCAGTATGGAAATTAACTGCATCACAAAGATTTTTTCCGAAACTACAAATACAAAATGTATGCTTTTAAGGCAACCAATACTGTTATCTGAAACATGGAGTGGCTTCTTCATGATTTCAACTTGCATATTCTGCAAAAAAACGAACATCACTAATTTGGAAAAAAAAAAACTTATTTCCTCACATTCGTCCCAGCCGACGTGTTGCTGGTTTTGCCATGGCGGGTTACATATCTCCTATCATTGCGCAGAGGAGTTCGGCCAATACAAATGACTACCTTTGTTACATAACGATGGGAGCTGAATCTGAACAGCCTGTAGGAGCGCCGTTGTACCAGTGGGGTGGGCTGCAGAGACCATGCAGGAGTCCCTTGTTTTCCTCATTCTGGGAGTTGACAGGCTCAGGGAGGACCAGTTTATAGGTGTAGAGACCAGAGAAAACGTGTTTTTCAGAATATGGGACCTTTAAGATATTTTAACATTATGTTCTACGACATTAAGTCAGTGAATACCTCGTTGTTTATGCTTGCGCTCATCGGCTGTTGGGTAATCCATTCACAGTCTAATGTTAGCTTTTACTTCTGCCAATTGCATTCAGACTACAAAAATGAAATTAATTCATGAAAGCTGTGTACATTTGTGAAGATTATCTTGCTACACAAAATGTATAAGTGTCATGAATGTTTTTTTCACAGAGCTCATTCTGATTGGCTGTTTGTCGAGGGAACCAGCGTGATGCTAGAGGCACATTTTATGCATTTAAAGGTATGAATAACTGGTGTTATTATTTCCCTTATGTCAACAAATCTTTAAAAATAGTCCCTCATTTTCTGTCACTTCTCATCTAATAAGAAATGAAAACTATCTTGTAAAATTCTAAGTCAAAAAAATATTGTTCAAGTAAAACAGTTGAGCACTATGCTTTTTTCCCATAACTTGAACAGGAGTAAGTAAATAGTGCAAGTGTTGTCGGAGCATTATTCAGTCCATTCTACTGTGCTGTTCCACCTCCGTCTTTAACAGTTTATCCTTCACTTTGAAAAACTCACACACACATACCCAACGCTGCTGCCAGGGTAATTGTCTCCTCACACCCAACCTCGCAGAGCAAAACAATAAGGCCATCGCACGCATTGTAACCTCAATAGAACAGGACATCACACCCACTCGATCACCACCTCGCCCTGCTACCTTCCGGGTACAGGTACAGAGCCCTGAGGTGCGGAAGGGCTCGCTTTGGGAAAAGGCCTGATCCCTGCAGCCATAGCTGCCTTTGTGTTGTTGCTGTGGTGCTGTTGTATGTATCATTGTCTGACAATGCGTGGAGAGAAATTTCCCCTTTGGGCACAATAAAATCTAAATGTCTAAAGATATGTAATAAATTACACATTGTGCACCTGTCACTGTTGTATGTTTTCAGTTTGATCAGTTTAATCTTAACCATCATTATCATTTATCATCATTTATTCTTTCTGTATCCCTTTTTTGTCGCTCTGTTTTACTGTGTTAATTAAAGTTTTATTAATAAATTACTATTGAACACTATTATTGTAATCAAAATTCTAATTAAGACGTTTTGTGACTTGGTGCTGTTCCATTTAAAAGAGAATCATGTTGGATTGAACTGTCGACTTTTACACCCTTCAGTGCAAAAATAGATAAAAATGCGAAAAGAAAAGGCACGTGTCCACATAAATTAGACAAAATGACATGTTCATCACAAATTAAAGGCTTTGTAAATGATCTGTACAGGTGACAAATTACAAAAAAGCAGGTGAATGTATCGCATGATTCAAATTAAGGCACGTGTTATTTTAAGAAATTACACAGAAATCACATGTAAACACATTGCCTTGTCTTCGAAGTCGCATACCAATGTACTGCATAAAACATTTAATCAGTATGAAGTCCATTCTGCCTACTCAATAAACGATTAAGAATGTTTAAGCGACGGTCGTTCCAGTTCCAAGTCACCCCATTGACTCACATTTCCAAAAACGTAGTAACAAATGTCCAAACAGGTGCTGTTTGTATAAACTGACCACACAGTGGGAATCTGAACTTTGCCTAACATATTCAATGTTAATAAAGTGACATATTGACTGCTTTTAGCCTGGTTCAAAATGCCACATGATTGATGACGGGCCACGAGGCACTCAGATGCAATGCATTGTGGGTGCAGTGAATTCATGTCGATTGTCCACACACTATGCAGTGTCACCGATAGGATCCTGAGGAGCCACTGTAAAGCTCAAACTTGATGACTGTCATCTTGACGGTGACAACCCAGCCTGACTACCGACTAATCCAATAGCACCAAAGCAGGCAGGAAGCTAGCAGCTAGGGATCTGGTACGGCACCCATCTGTCACTCAAAGCAGCAACACCCTCAATTATGCATCTTTTAGCATTGATATAATTAGAATTTAATATAAAAATGGGTGAGTGGCAACAAAAGTCATCCCTCGTAAAGTTGTCATGAACTGGGACCTAAGCTTTTTTTTGTCGTTCAGCATTTTAACATGACGGCCTAAAGGGATTGACTCACTTTCGGAGCCGGCCTCAAGTAACTAGTTCTTCCACATTGGCTTCACTACAAGCACCGGAGGGTTTCCACTTGGTGTGAACACACTGAAGAAAGATTTATATTTTTCATTTTTATCATCCTTAGAATTAATAGTAGTATGCAATTCTTCCATACAGGGGCACAAAGTCTCGCCCAATGGTCTGATAAGCATAAAAATAACAAGTAATGTGCTATGGCCGTCACAATCACCAGATAGCAACCCAACTGAACACCTTCAGGGCTTTTTGGTCCGATAGGCAGCGCTCTCCACCCCCATCATCAAAACAAGTGAGCAACTATCTTTTAAAAGAATGGGCTTCATCCCTCCAGGAAATCTGTCACCCATCTGCACCGCAGTTATTTTATTTGCAATAAAAACAAATAAGAGAAAATGTGGGCAAAGTCGCTAATTGCTGAATTTCTGTGCTGCAGGCTCAATAAAATGATGCTCATTATACATTACTGTAAAAGGCATCATAATGCATAAAGTAGAGTTAGTGGCATCATGTTGAATTGATCGGCTTAATAGTAAGATTAAGTTAATTAATGCTTTTTGTAATCTGCTTGCAACAAATGAAGAGCCACCAGAAATGTTAACTGAGGAATATGACCAATAACAGAAAACATGCTACGAGGGCAGTTGTGTGTTTTTTAAGATGCACACACACCAACACAAGCTCCGCCGGCAGCAGTGGCAGTTGCTGGAGGCTTGATGTGTATGACCGGCCAAACGTAATCTAGATGCAACATGTCATAACAACCACCAACCTCAACTGGAGTCAATTACCCACACTGCCTTCCTGTGTCGCCGTTTGCCCCTCTTCTCTGGGGTTGCCAGATCCTGATGGTATCAGATTGGAATTAGGGCACTCGACTGCTATCTCCTCTCAGATATCTGCTCTATCTGAGGGCTGCTGACTGGCAGAGCCGACCTGCCGCATCTGCTGCTCGGCACAAACGTATGTACGCTCACTAAACCACTCAGACCAGGCATGTGCTGAATGATACCCAGCAAATATTTAGATATTAGCTAGAACGGAAAACCTCTTCAAAAGAGTCTGCCGTTTTAGACGCTGTGTAAATTTCAAAGTGCTGTAATATCGTCAGTCAGAACGTGTCAGAAAGAGTCACCTTCACCATGTTGTGTGTAATACCATAGATAATGGTTTTTAGACCTGTTGTTGCTCCATCTGAATGCTGCGGCGGCACATTTCACTGATAAACCTGATTAAAATGAAAGCGTACAGGAGATAATAATTGAGCTGCTGCTGGAGTGAACCCCTGTACTCCCCCCCCACTCTTCATGGGCCCCGATGACTAAAAAGCCACAGAGAGAGACTCTCAGGGATTGTTGGGTCACAGAACTGGTTCAGAGAACAGAAATAAACTGTCAGCAACACTGGACTAAAGAGTCAAAAGTAGGTCTTTGTGTCAATGTTTCCAGCATCAGTGGTCACTCAAACAGATTTGCTCATAATAATTGGAAATCATTTTTGCCAGATTAATAGAAGAGACAATATCTTGATTTCCGCCGTAGTTTTACTGTCAAATTCAAACAATGTTTTGTAAAAGGAATGCATGTATAAAATACTGTAGAATGCAAATGCAACACACTCTTTGACTGTTCCACATTTTTTGCATTAATTTAACCCGATTTTTTTTTTCATTCCCCAAATTCTATGCTGTCAAGGGCAACAATTTAACCATGACAAGATGGTGAAATGTCCACAAAATCAGCCTGAAAAGGAAGAAAATCTGAAACGATTGCCTGTGAGTCTACGGAGCAGAGCCATATAGTTATCGGATCCGAGTCGGAGCTGCCCGTTGCTGCTCTGTGATTGGCAAGTCTGCATTCAATGGAACTCAAAGAGTTTTTCATCGTCATTCACTAACCTTTGTCACCTCTCCCTTACAATATGTAAAATGTTCTCTGTGTTGACAGGTAGTGAAGGAGAGCTTCCTTTATATGAGTGAGCACCATCACATGTACTGAGTGTGAATATAGTGAGCAGGAGTAATGATGATGGACGTGATCTGGACTTTCTGCCAAGCCGGACAGTGTGAATGCATGAATTGCAAGAAGTTCTCAGCCCTTCAATATAATTGATGCAGTAACGATGAAGACGATGGCACCCTTGAATGGTGACTTTGCAGAGTTCCTGCATTGAATACCAGCAAATAATGCCATTACATTATTGTTCCACAATTAGTTACTTAATCGTGAGGTTGAGGTTGTAGGTTGTTGAGTGCAATTCATTTGTATCAAAAGCTCTGTGCGTGCACTCAACGTGTTTGCACCAGAGGAAGCGAGGGCCCCTCTGAGATAAACACCAAGAGTGGAAAAACCTCAAAAGTTGATTCTACTTAGCTGACACAATATCGCCGCGATAACGCTTATGTGTGAATTTAGACAGAACAACCTGTCTTAACCAACATGCAAAAAAAAAAGTGACAAACAACACACACATAGCAAACCGCACTGGGGAGGCTGAATGAGAATCGATCGAAACGGCCGTTTTTTGTGAGCGTGTCAACATGTTGGAGATGCCCTCGTCCGATAAGGAACGTTTTTATTTCTGAGAAGCGAGCACACCGCAGCGCCTTCTTTTCCGACCCTTTATCCGCTGAGTGCAGCGAGCGTGTGAAACCGGAGGCGAGGGCTGCTTTTTCGTAATAAACATGACCTGATTGAGTCGATAGCGATGTGCATGATGTTCCAAATGAAGTCTCTAGATGACTGGAGGGCGCTCCGCGTTGGGTGTCGGCACACCGCAACTCAAAGGTAGCCTTAACATCGCAGGTGAGCTGGATGGGGATCGGACGCTTCCGGTGACCGAAAAGCATCAACTTCTGGCTTTTTTTTTTTCATGAACACCTCTCCCTCCATCTGTCTCCAGATCTGGCCATGTAGCGGGCTACACGTTTGCCCTCCGCTGATGGAAAGCAAATAACAAGCCGCATAAAAGGCCTGCTCTGTGTCTACGGACGCACACATGCATGCACAAATACACACAGTCGCACACAAGATAACAGGGCCTCTGCGGGGGCGAGGGTGTAGGGGATGGGGGGGGGGGGGGGGGGGGGATTTGGGGAGTTGAGGGTCGAGGAGGGGTGGGGGAATATGGCACTGCCCCACACAAAGGCAGCCCTGAAATAGCCCCCTCGCACAATGAGACCTGCCACTCTGTCTATGAGATAATGTCTAATTGAAAACACTGCAGCCATTGTGCTCCTGTCACCGGCTCTATTGTCCAGATAGCCCCCACCCCCCCTCCCCCTCCCCACCACTCTTTTTCCATTGACGCGGTGCGATTGTTCCTCGCCATTGTGGCAACCCTACTCTCTCTCTCTCTTTCTCTGTCTATCTCCCCCTCTCTCTGTATTGTTATAATTTCATTACTTATTTGTTTTTTGTTCCGCTTCTCCTTTCACTCCCCTGCAGACCTTTTGTTCACCATATTTAGGCACTTCATTGGGATCTGCCGCCAATGTGTGTTTGCATGTGTGTGTGTGTGTATGTGAGCAGGTGTCAGTTTCACGAGGAGATAAAAACAGGAAGCAAGATAAAATAGTTCTCTGAGATGAAATAAAGCCCTCGGGGCATCACAGAGGGGGGATTGTTTTTTATCCATGTGCTGCTCTTGATTCTGGTAATATGAAACACGGCCCCTTGTCACCCTCGGAGACAAGTGGATGTAGGGACAACAGGCATTGTCCTGAGTGAATTACAGTCTGTGTTGACATTGTTGCAGCCTGTCCGTGTCCAGAAAAGTATGGACAACCTATCACCTAATGACACAGATATCTGGCCGAGACGTGGACCGTGAATCATGGGACTGACCTGGAAGGAAGCACAGTAACGGCCTGTGTGACCGGCTTGGCTATGACAAGCCTGTTGCTGTATGCTGAGGAATCTCCTGCTCCTCATCTTCCATTCATCTTTGTTAAGTGTTCCGCTATGCTGTAAGGATAAAAACAAAAACAGGGTGAACCATGCTGATTTGCCAAAGTTACCCTGCTGACAGAAAACAGATCAAACAGACAGTTGGTGCTGGTCTGGTGCTGAGGACCCAGCATAGATGTGCTCATAAAACCAGCATAGCTGTGCTGGCGAAGCTGGTTGAGTAGCAAAATCTGGTTAATGGTGGTCTATCAGCATTGTCTTGCTGAGACCCCCCTCATACCAAGAGGCATCAATACAGGAATGCTTCAAAAAACGTGGTTGAGGTTTTGGGTTCAGGAAAAAATGTATAGTTCATCCACGGAAATATCAATCTTTTGTCTACTATATCTACTGGCATCACAACAGGAAGGATAAGTTAGGTTAAGTAGAAAAACCCGCCTCTTGTCTGATCTGGTAAGTTGGCCAGGCCAAGTGTGACATTGAAAGCTCATTACTTTGTCGATAGTTATGATCCCTGAAATTCTCTACATCTGCAGCATCCAGCACTCTTTCATGAAGTGCATAAGTGTGCCACCCTCTGGTGTTCCTCATAGGACCTTATTTACACGATATGAACTTAGCCTCTCTATAGCAGGGTACAGGTAATGGCTTACCATTTACATAATAAAAATTAGGCCAGTTAGAATGATCTGAACAGAAAAAAGGCTACAGAATCTTCAGATTATCTGTGCTGGTCTCTCCCTCGGTTAACTTGCACACAATTAATTTGCTGCACAACATTTATATCAGATTGGCTCCTCCCACATCCAGGGCTATCGCATATTCAGATCAGATCTCTGTCATCTGTCTTTGCTGTGCAAAACTTTCTTGCAATAATTAGTGAAATTGTCTTTATGTATATACGTTTAATCCAACAGTGTTCCATTTACACGTTCCACGTACGCCTTTAAAACAACAGTGAAACAGTAAAACAATGACACTCCTCAGATGGACTGGTGTAAACAACAGCAATGGGTGGCCCTACTTAAATATACTCTGATGGACAATATGAGTGTGGAGTTGCATTTTGACAGGACTTATTTAAGGTGTTTCTAATTCTGGAATCTAAAATGTCAGTCAAATCATCAGTACAAAACATGAACTCTGATAAAAATTCAAATTTCAGGCCCTATGGACATAAAATGTATGCCTTGGAAACTTTGAATATACTTCCAGAACAAATGTCTTTTCCCATTTTGTATCCCTTGTATTCCTACCAGGTCTATGATAACTAAATGACAAAAGGTGCATTTGGTTTCAAGTGAATTCATGTAAAAAATGTAAACTGATTTTTATCTTTACTGGACCAGGAATGTTTTACCAATAAAGTGTCCCTCACAGGTGTCACAAGGGATGTCATGATGACTTTATACAACTTTCCCCGCCTGGTGTGTCCCGTCTTTAGGGAGCACCAGAGGAGATCTCAAGGCATTGAATAGTTTGCGACTCATTGTGACATGAAGACACTAACTGGGTCTAAAACTTAGACTGTATTCAAGACGTCAACATAGTCAATTTGAAATCACCCATTGGTTTGTGGACTACGTTTTTGAATCCTCAAGTTCGGCATTTTGGCAGTCACCATCTTGGCACCCAAAGCAGAAACCTTACTGCACCTGGCTCCATCTGGCTTCTGGTATAAAGCTTTTAACAAAGTTAGTTTCCATAATTGGAGGTTGTTGTGGATTGTTATATTAGCTGATCGCAGCATGGTCTAGACATGTCGAAGCAGTGGTAGCACACCCTGCTTTATGGTCTATTTGACTCTAAATGGGATCATAATTTACTAAATTAACGCCATGTTGTATTGAAGAAGACTTGAAACTAACGATTGAGACCATAAACATTTGTTTCAAATATTTACTGAGATAATAAATCAGTTAACAGTTTCCGTCCTGGCCTCAAGCTGTGGTAGGATTGTTATCATTAACTCCTTGTACCGGTTGGTCCAGAGAGCCCACAGACCTTCTGCACCTCCCCCCTCTCCACCTTCCTTCTCACTGACACAATGCTGGTTGTGTCCAAAACCTCAACATTGTGCTGCTTTGAACCTGGTTTGACTTCATTTTCTTTGCAGTTGTTAGTTTAACAAAAGATGAAAAACAATGTTAATCAGGCGCTGTTACCAGTCAGTTATATCATCCTAGGTAGCCTGAAGGCAGTGGCAGCAGAGAGGAGGGAGAAGAGAGCAGGGAGAGCAGCAGCAATACCAGTTCAACTCTTTGGTTAGTAAGCTGCAGCGTAAGACAGAAACAATAGGGATGAAATAAGTTTTGAGCTGACTTTGTAGTAATGTCTCTGTGAAGATTCTCCATCATACAGGTCATGCTGGGTGGGTTGAGAAGTCTAATAAGTTAAAGCCCCAGTCGGCAACATTTTTTTTATCATATTCACTGAAACCGACACTATGCTCCGAACAACATAAATCATCTGGTTTTAGAAGAAAAAAAAAACACGCTTTTACGTACACGTAGAGCCTGTTTTGCAAAAATCCACCGCGCCTGATCATCCTATCCACTCAGCGTAGTTCACAGTTTGTGCACACACCACAGACCCCACCTCCCCCGCACGCATGTTACAATATCACAGGCGCACGCCTCAAGCTAGGCATACACTAAATGATGTTAGCAGTTGCTATCTATGAGTAAGTTAGCCAGACTACCTATACCTGTGTACCTGTAGCGTGTACTCCATGCCGTTTATCGATGAGAGAAGACACAGGCACGTTCACAGGATCTGGTGCACGCACACTGACGAGCACTCGATGGGAGGGAGCGAAAGAGCTCGGTGGTAGAGGGGGAGGGGCGTGAGTGTTGTAAACATTCAAAATTTGAATTTGAGTCAACTCGATTAAATACCATAACTCCCCTTTAGTCAGTAAGAACTGAAGAAATCTCTTGCATGGGAGGCCAAACGTTTTCAAATACCTAAATCAAGTCCAGCTGCCTACAATAAAGCTTGCAAAGATTTTAGATGTTGGGTCCCTTTGGTTTAAATATGTATGATAAATCGTGATGAAGTGGATGTGCTCCTCAATGCCACTTTTCATGAACTGACCAATCACAGCCTGGATGGGGCTAGACATTAAGTCAGTTGCTAAATCAGTACTTAGCTTTGACAAATGAGAGACTAACCAGCAATGTGGACTATTTTTCTTGGGATTTTATGAAAAAAAACCTACATAAATTATAAATGTTGATTGTGTATTTCTGAAACCGTTTATAGTTATATAGCATACTAATTGCAGTTATGTACAGTTATGTGAATATCCTAATGTATTATGCTAAGATTATACTATTAAACTACTACTATGAGGAACTTGTGTTGATTTTGGTGGTCAATAGGCCTATGTATACAAATGGTTGTGTTTCTGACTACCAGAATCCCTTTAGAAAACCTCTTATTTTACTGCAGCATGGTCTGACTGTCTACCCTATTCAGTCCTGGTTCTGGTTCTCTCCCTTCATTCTAGCGGGCCCAGCAATACGGCCTGGGCCTCCAGCAGTGTGGGGTCTGTGTTGGCTCCCAGCAGACAGTGAAACTTTGCTCTGCATGAATTTGACCTGAAAGAGTTTGTGGTGAACCTGCATGATTTCATGTGATTTCTCCAACCCAGTGGCACCAATTTTCGCCAGTGGTCTCTTTTACTAATGTAGGTCATGTAGAGGCATCAGTAGCCCAAGCAACAGCCCATTTGCTTTTTGTTTGGCTGATCTGCTGATCGAGGAAAGAAAGTTTTATTGTTGCCGTTGTGGTTGCAAAATAGGAGCGCCCCATGATTGCTAAAGTTAGACCATATTTAATCACCATATCATCCAAACATTAATTACAGAGATGCCTCTGTTTTAAGTTGTGGGGATGATTAACAACGAATTGTATAATGAATAGGATGTGCTGTGGGGTCCTCAATGTCTGTGCAGGTCCCTGAATCATTCATGTTCCCCTTATCCTGTGACCTTTCATCTGGCACCAATATCAGCTAAAAATGTGGGTTCTGTGGTTAATGAACAAATACCTGCAAAACTGTAAGTTTTGTGCTAACTAGCACATGTTAGACCGCTAACATGCTAAACTAAGACGATGAACATGATATACCTGACTTACATCAGCATGTTAGCATTTAGCTGAAAGCATGCAGGCTCACAGACGCTGTAGACAGGCAGCAACCTCCGGACGTGAAAATTTAAGCCAAAGCTGAAGTGCCTTAAATTTGCATTCTCTCTGCTGGCCATCAGCGGGCGACTCCTCTGGTGGCTAAAAGATTGAATTGAATAGACGTCTATGAAAAAATGACCCTACTTCTCACTTGATTTATTATCTCATTAAACATACATTGTAAACATAAGTTTATGGTCTCAATCTTAGTTAATTCAGCATGATGTTCATTTAGAAAATTGTTGTCCGATTTAGAGTACAATGGATGATAAAGCCATGCTTTAGTAGGTGGCTACCTTGTCATTGACAGGTCGCTACAGCGGCCTATCTACTGTCCGTACCACGCTACCATTGCAATTAGCAAAAGCAATGTATGCTACCACGACCTTGCTACCGCAGCCTCACTTCCATTGCTACCATGCTACCAATGCATTAAGGTTACTTCAACATTTAGCTGTAAAGTAAAAGCACATTATGGAAGCTTATTTTGTTAACAGCTTTGCACCAGAAGTGAGATGGAGCCAGATGCACTAAGGGTGCCGCTTGTGTTCGTCAGATCCACCCGTCACTCCTCGAAAGTCCAAATATGGTCACTTCCTTGACTGGTTGGAAAACAATCCAAGATGGCTATGGCCAAAATCCTAGATCCTGAACTTGAGGATTCCAAACCGTAGTCCACAAACTAATGGGTGACATCATGATGACTATGTTCACTTCAAGGTTTATTGTATGAGATATCGGAATAATTTCGGAAGACAGCAATTAATTCAATGTTTCTTAAGTACAAGCTCCAGCAGTTTTAAGTTGAGGTGTGTGAGCTGCAAGCTGGGCTACATTTACTGCTGTTTTGGGGTGAGCAAACAGAAAATGATATAGAGGTACTGCTCAATACAGCCAACGTGTTTGGAAAGACACACCTCAGAGTGACAGATAGCAGCAGAGAAGGCAGATGAATCAAAGTCCCTGTGTAAGTGGAATGCAACTACTTTAGCCGCAGTTGTGCACTAACAAGTCCGGCCACAAATGTCACATTGTTGAAAGAATTGCTTAGAACAATGCTAATGATTCCCTCTGTTGCACTCCTTTACTGTCAGCACACTTCAAAGTGGATATGCGAGCAATTCACCTTAGTGGAGTGACTGAAAAAGGCCAGATCCTCATCAGGCCAAGTCTCCCCTTAACTCATTTGATAACATCCACAGAAATTCGTTTAACAGAAAATTAAATTGCATGTGATCCTCTGAATTAGTCATGGAATCCATTTCTGTACTTTTTGCTTTTTAATATTTTCAAATACATGATCTGACAGGAGCCGGCCACTTTACAACATGTACCCAAATTTCTTTCTTCTGCTATAGCCAGATACAAGTCTCAAACCATGTTAAAATGCAACAGAATACAGGACATTACAGCCACTCTGTTAAAAATGCTCTGACATTAGTTCATGACATTAGTCGTGGGCTGTGTGAACAGGTGAATATATTTTTCTGAACACTTATCATCTTACCAATATATACTATAGTTAGTAAGCATCATATGAGGGGATAATTACCTATTAATTAAGGCGTATTACAGAGATCTTGATACAAAGAGTTTAAATCATCACAAAATATTTTTTTCATAACACTTATATCAATGAGGGTTGACTAAATAACAAAAAATAAATTATATATGACATCATTCCATTCCGTCCATTCTGCCCCCTTCCATTTGACCTCCTAAACAAGAAGAAGCTTGAGATTTGCCAGCTGAAGGAACTTCTTCAAATCGAGCAAGAGAAGCCACAGAATAGCTCTGAACTCCTGAACAGGCAGGAGTGTGACATCAACGAGCTGAGGAAACTTCTTCAAAACGAGGAGGAGAAGACGAAGAAGAGCTCTGAAACCCTGAACAAGCAGGAGTCTGAGATTTATCAGCTGAGGAAACGTCTTCAAAGCGAGGAGGAGAAGACAAAGAGGAGCTACAGAACAATGGAGAGTCTGAGCTCTACGAGCTGAGGAAACGTCTTTAAACCGAGAGGGAGAAGACGGTGAAGCTCTCTGAAACCCTGAGAGAGGAGACTGAGATCCAACCGTTGAGGAACCGTCTTCAAACCGAGGGGGAGAAGACGGAAACCGCCAAGTGTCAAAGCAAACAAAGCTTTGACGAGATGGTGGCGAGGTGTGAGGACGAAATAAAAAATGTCACACACCTTTCTCAGCAACTCAAAGACACCACAACCCAGCTGGTGGTGAAGGAAGCTGAACTCGTGGAGAGTAACCGCTTCTGTCAGACACGATGCAATGCCCTGGAAGACGAGCTGGCAGAGAAACAACGGAGCCATGAGAACAAGATCCAACTCTTCTTCGAGAGAAAGGAACTTGAGACCAATGTCCGACAGGCCCAGGATGACAAACTGGACCTGGAGGAGCTCTGTCTGAGCCTGAAGAATAGATGTTGTTTTTGGAGGCGAAGAGGAGTTTTTTCCTCCAAGAAGGACAATCAGACAGAGCTTCAAAAGATAATGGACAAACTGCATGAGGAGGAGAGGAAAAAGAAGGAGAAAGAACAGGAGGAGAAGAGTAGGGGTTTTGTTTAGCCTGATGCACCGGACAAAAACCCCTCCTCCCTCCTCATCTAGGTGTGGATAGAAGGGGGGTGAGCCACTCCTTCTATCCAGACCTCCTTCACCTCCATCACCAACCTCCTCCATCTCTGTCCCCTCCATCTCTGTCACCTCCATCTACATCACTCTTCATCCATGTACCTCACTACTCCTCCCATCCACTCCTACTCCCTCCTCCCCCTGCATTCTATGTGGGTTTTTCTCCTGGTGCTCAGGTTTCCCACTAGAAATATCTACATCCGCTTTAAGGGTTTTTCTCCTGGTCCTCAAGTTTTCCCTATAAATCCCCAAAAATATCCACATTCGATTTAAGGGTTTCCCTATGTTGGGGTTGTAGCAGGAGCAGATTTGGTTATCAACAGTTAACTATCAATATCAATATGATTATCGGTATTAATAATTATATTTAATATATTATCATGATATAATCATGAATAAACGGGGCACCACCCTGGGATCAGGGAAAAGATAACCTAAAACTGTATTCAGTCTCAATATAAAGGTTTTATACTCACATGCCAATCATCGTGATCATTGGCATGGAAGCATAAAACAATCTAACAATTAAGAAGGTCGTGAAATTCAAGCACTAGCCTTCACAACCTGCTGTTATCCAGTGACATATACACAACAAGCACAAGAGACCACTAGTTATAACATAATAAGATTTATTAAAATCAGTAATAATGATCACAATCAATAACACTGCAATTAACAAAGCCTTATTACCTAACTACCTAACACACAAAGCTAAGCTTAAACAAAGGGAGAGACACACGTGGAGTGTGTGTGTGCGTATGTGTGTGCGTGCGTGTGCGTGTGTGTGCCGGCGTGTGCGTGTGCGTGCGTGCGTGTCGAGAGAGAGAGAGAGAGAGAGATGGCTATGGGCGGCCACCAGATGGAACTATTCCTCGCAGCGTTCAGGGGCGGAGCCACTGGCGTCCGATGGAGTAGCGAGAGAGAGAGAGAGATAGCCGTATGTAGCCACCAGATGTAGCTATGTCCCTAGCGTCCGCCGGGAACAGCTGGCTTAGGACACGTGTGTGCGGCGTGTTATGTGTGTGTGTGTTAGCGGGACACAAACAAAGAGAGAGAAAATGCGCGAGCGATATTCTGAGGCCCAGAAGCCGTGCCGCTATCACACGGGCTCGCATGAATGAACTGACGTTTATTCCGCGAGACCGGTCTTTTAACTGATAGTAGAGGCTTTCTGAGCTCACGAATATGGCGGAGGTTAGTCGAAAACACTGTTACAGAAATCAACCCAGCTGCGTGGGTACACGATCAGCATTCACATACAGCAGCACATGAACAAACGGACTCGGCGGTCCGCGATCAGAACTTAAAACACATTAACAAGAATTACAAGCATGTCCTACACTATCGAATCTCTGCTTCTGCCCAGACAAATAGCCTCTTACTTTTGTCGATGTGAGATGCGTCGATGTGAGGGTTTCGTCCCGTGCGGCGATGGCGTTCCTTGACGCCGGCAACGGACGGTAGTTCGTGGGGCGCTCGTTCAGCGCCGGATCCAATTGGTTGAAGAAAACCGTTAGTAATTCTTCCTTCTGCAGGGAAATGATGAACAATCGCGGGGCTCTGCGATTTAGTCAGCTGATTTCAGACAAAGACGGGTCGAGTTATCCGTTCTGCTGGCAGCTGGGACGAAGAAAGTTTTTCTTCTTACCGCGGGGAACGGGAGAGTCGCGCTGTCGCGGTGGTCTCCTCGGGATCCAAAATGATAAACAAAAGAAAAATAAAACGAGTAGAGAAAAAGAGGGGTAAAACAGTCTGTTGCTCGTCCAGCGAGTTTGGGGGAAAGACTGCGGCCTAGGACAAAGGGAAACGCTGCAGACGTTATGTTCACCTCCTGGTGTAACGCGAGTTACTTTGGAGAGAGAAAGTTTTTCTGGTGGCCGCGGGATTTATAGCTCACGGCTGGTCCGGGGGACCCCCTGGAGTCCCATGCAGTTGCCAGCCAATAGGGCGCCAGCTGTGTGACGTCAGATCTCGTGACCAGGTGGAGGTGACACTAAAATGGTGGTTGTAGTTTTTTATCTCCTTTGTCCCATTGTCTGGCCGCATTGTGTAGGCTTTGTAGGCCGCATTCTGTAGTCGGTTAGGTCCCAACACCTACAAATCCCCCAAAATATTCACATTCAGTTTAAGGGTTTTACTCCTGATGCTCAGGTTTTCCTTTAAATAAAAAAAAGGGTTTTCTCCCAGAGCTCAGGTTTTCCCATTAAAAAGCACTTCAAGATACGTCCCCTACCCGGGGACCATATATTAAATTGATTAGACTAGGGAGATGGAATAGGGGCTTGCTCCGTCCACTCCATGCATCGACCTGGTATTCCAATATTTTCAGGAACGGTGCACCAAAAAAAAAAAAAAGACACATCAAATACCTGTCTGGGAACCATCACCTTACCATGGTGGAGAGGTTTGTGTGTCCCTATGACCCTGAGGGCTGTGTTGTCTGGAGCTTTGTGCTCCTGCTAGGGTTTCCCATGGCAAATTGGTCTCAGGTGAGGGGCCAGACTAAGAATGGTTCAAAAGACCCCATGAAAGTTAGAGTTAAAATAATTAATAATAATTATAGTGTTATCCTTATTTCCCCAAAATACAGCTTGTTCAGTTTATTAAAGTATAAATATTAGGGATGCAACAATACAGTTAGCCCATGGTTCAATACGTACCTCGGTTCTTGGGTTACGGTTTCGGTTCTGTTTCGGTACACATTTTGTGCGCAAGGAGAAACAAAAATGCTATTTATATATTCAAAAATGATGTCTTTATTTTGCTTATAAGCTAATAATTTTCTTTTTACACAATATAAGTGTATTGTATAATAAAATAAATAAATATGTAAAAAAAAATTTAACACTTTAAAATGCAAGTGCTTCTTAGCCTTGATGACTGTTATAGGATAAAAGCGGATAAATCAATTTGAAAAGTAAATGTACATACTGTAATATGTTCATATTTAAAACATAAAGTCACTGTTTTAAATAAATATACCTGTAAACATAAAGTCACTGTACTTCAGTAGCAAGTCACATGGACCAGTTTGGTGATTGACCCAGAGATACGTGAGTCAGCACACTGATTCGGATTTACCACCTTTATGCAGAACTCAGTTGAAGCCGGTTCCAAGACCTACCCCATTCTACATCTGATTTGCTAATAATGTTTGTTTGAGTGAGGGAGAGTTGTGTTCCTCTCATATCATTGGCAGACGAACCGATTAACTCCATCCATCCATCCATTGTCTACTGCTTATCCTGTATTCAGGGTCGCGGGGGGGCTGGAGCCGATCCCAGCTGTCATTGGGCGAAGGCAGGGTACACCCTGGACAGGACGTCAGTCTATCGCAGGGCTGACATGTAGAGACAAACAACCATTCACACTCACATTCACACCTACGGCAATTTAGAGTAATCAATTAACCTATCCCCATCCTGCATGTCTTTGGACTGTGGGAGTGCTACCCACTACACCACCGTGCAGCCCCTGATTAACTCGAAAGTGATATTTTTTTTAAATATAAGAATTTTTTTTCCACATCCATCTACCTCAACAAAAGACAGAAACACTTTTATAAATGTTTTTTTTTTTTAAGTGTGTGTCTCTTCTCTATCCAATAAAGGCAAAATGGCCTAAAAATATATCATCAACAAAAAATTGCGATATTATCTAAAAATGAGTAACTGTCAAACCCTGATCATTTGGGCATGTTAACATATTTGCTGACACTGAATTACACAGGCCTGCAGGTTGGCTAAATTGACACACTTAATACTTAACGAAATTACAGCCCACCAATTAGTGAATTATTTGGTGTGTGGGGGAATTATTTTGTGCATAGGGGTACGTTAGTACAAGGGAAGAGGACAAAATGTCACTTATTTTAAGTACCCATTAATATTATTAGTATTACTGGGTGAGGAAAGAACAAAGAAGTAGCAGTGTTAAAATTGAAATGAAATAATCATCTAGTAAAAATTATAGACATAAAATGAAGCATGTATAGTTATGTATTATGAATAGTTTCAATCTAAGCTAAGCATGGGAAGAAGGGTGCGTCAAAAGAATATTACAAAATGGACTGTAAAATCAACCCTTACATTGTTCAACCATTAATGACTTTAATTATAGTGTAGTTAGTATTACAGAGCCACTCATATTTCAGCTCCTTCTAATGACAAAGCGGCAGTGAAAAGTCTGCTGGCATCCTGTTTGTACCTTGTTATTGTTCCATAGAAAGTCTAAGTCACACCAATTCAGGAAGCTAGCTAACTTAGCTACGTTCCATCACTAATGTAACATTATCTTACCTGATGTGTTTTATCCAGCAATTCATTTTACCAGCTGGGAAGAGAAAGCATTTTAAATGGACAAACATCACATTTGTAATTCATGCCACATGCCATTGACAACCGTACATATTTTCTCTGGAATAATGTCCCATGTATACATTGAGTAATAACACTTACTCTGCTGTACACACATACCATGTCATTTTAACTATTAAGTCACATGGACGGCAGACCAGATAACATTTGAGTGGACAAGAGCAGGGCGGTAATATTAGTAAGGCAGGCAGTGTGTAACAATAATGGTACACAGTAATGCTAGACGGCTTTGCCATCCATTTTATAGTTACATACACTACTAGAATAATTACATAAAATGATGTTACATTTTATTAAATACAAATTATTTCATATGCAACATATCATCATGCGTCTTACATTTTGTTTTTCCTGTGCCATCCTGAAGGTGACTAACCCTCTCAATCTATTATATTTGGGTGGGTGGGGGGGGGGATAGGCAGCTTGCTTGAGAAATTCAAAAGTTCTTAGAAAAAGTTCTGGTCATCCTGTGTCCTTGCTTGCTACATTGCATAAAAACATATACAGTAATGTATAAAATACATATATGTAATATTAATATCACCTCCTCCAGGATTTATCTGGCTTTTTTGGGGCAAAATTTTGTTTGTGATTGTGAAAAGAGCAGACACTTCGCAAACACCTTTTTGCCCCATCTGACAGGAGTCACACAGAGTAGAGTGGTTGGATTTTTTGTTTTTGTTTAGTTAGTGTTCTTGAGATAAATTAGCAGTAATTTCTGCAGGCTGCAGTCATAGTGAATAATAAAACAATGGGTAGCACATTGCACCTATGGTGATCTGATCTGCTACTTCTTGAAAAATATCTCAAGCTAAACTGAGTTTTTGGGTGCGTCTCCCTTTTAAGGGGTGGGGTAAGAAACCACTCTCTCATAATGCAAACTGTTTTGAGGATAGACTTGCAAGGAATAAAAATGCCGCAAAATAATGGTCCAAAGGTCCCTCCCCTGTGAAAATACAGAAACCTTTACAATTTTCAAAGTGAAAGTACTTTGGTTTACGAACCTCTTTCCATTTCCCTGAGGATCTGGACCAAGTTCATGCAGTCTCTTTCTATTTACTCTCCAGCTTCATCGCGGGGATCTGGAGACTGTGAGCAGAGCTATACAACAGAAAACCAAGGTTTAAAAGAAGATTTAAAAAAAAAAATTGAATGCCTAAAGGGCTGCTAAAAACGACTTGATTTTTATTCTTGTGTTTGTAAAGTGGGTTGACATGCGACTTCAAATTATCTTACTTACTTATGTGCTTACTTACAAGTTTTGAATAAGTAAAACAAAGCCAAATGGTATTAAATTAAGGAAACCAAACAAATTGTCAGAAGCAGTAGCGTTAAAATGTGCAATATTTTTACTTAAAGCTGCATTGATTGATGAAGTATTTGGCCACTAGGGGGCAGTGGAACAACCTAAAAAAAACACAACTGACTGTTGTTATAGCTGATATACTATAAACTAGTGTTCACTACTATGTTCAATATTAACTCTCCTTTTAGCTACGTTTTGTTCTCCACCAGCTACTTTTAAAAATATCTCTGGCTGCTAAATGCTGTGCTAGGTTCACATCAAGTCTCTAACTTTGTCTGTCCGTCATTTGGTACTGCACAGGTAGATGGCGTGCAGCTTACCAGAGATTTGTCACTGATAACAGCTGCCTACTGCTGGAAATGGGGCATGAGAGCTGTGAAAGTGAACCAAAACAGTTAAGTTGAAAGCTGAAAAACTGAAAAAACAATAAGCTGAAAGACAGCTCTTACATTTTTTTAGGATTATTTTTTTTAGCTAGAGCGCTGTTCAAGCCTTTTATTATTTTATACAAACAGTGTGGAAACAGGGAGAGAGAGGGAGAAGACATGGCAGGAAACTGATCCCGGGCCGGGAGTCGAACGCGGGATCGCCTCGTCGAGGACGTTGAGCCTCTGTATATGGGGCTGCTACCCTAACCACTGCACCACCAGCCACCCCAACAGCTCTTAAATTTGTTGCTAGATGTTCCTTTATGTTCAATATCAGTTACTTACTTTGTGAGTGGGCCAAAGTGGTAAGGACAGCTTTTTTTTGCTGAAAACTGTTGCATTTGGAGTGTACCAAATCAGAAATGCTGCTGGGCATAAAAGCCAAACCTATGGTGAAAGATGCT
Source organism: Eutrigla gurnardus (assembly GCF_963514095.1). Classification (NCBI taxonomy): domain Eukaryota; kingdom Metazoa; phylum Chordata; class Actinopteri; order Perciformes; family Triglidae; genus Eutrigla; species Eutrigla gurnardus. The sequence goes on along the minus strand of NC_139916.1, from coordinate 23,549,290 downwards.
GAAAAAAAAAATCTATCGACCTGAGGCAAATTGCAGAGTTGGGTGAAAATTCTGTGTGGGTTTGTTACGAAGAGTGACCACTTTCACGTTACACATAGTCCTTTTCAAATCGTTTCTGTTCATATTGCATAGCCTACAGACCTATCCCCACAGTGCTGTGCCATCTTGGTTTTTGGCCATCACCAGTGTTGCCAGGTGTACGATAATTATCGTATTTGTACGATAATTTTGCCCTCTGTACGATGTACGATCAATAATCCCAAAAAAGACCAGAAATACGATAATTTCACCATTCCGTGAATGTGTGGTTGTAATTGGTTGTAATCAGCCTGTCGCAACTGTCTGAGTTTTTTTGTGAATCTGAAGGCATCTGCTTTTCTAAATGTGAGCTACGAGTGACGTGTATGCGTTTGCCTCAGAACAACGGCCATGATTGGCTGAATAGTCCGCTGCGCCCGCCCCATGAGTGAGGGAAAAAAAAATAAAATAAATTAAGAAGAAGCAGAGCCAGTCTGGAAGAAGAAGCACTGAAAATGAGTGAACATGTTAGACGCTATTCAACACTAGAGTGACTACAGCGCATCAATATTGTTATTTTGGTTATGACGGGTGTACGATAATTTCCCTCAAAATACGATAATTTTATGTCTCTGGTACGATAATCCTACATTTCTCACCTGGCAACACTGGCCATCACCATCTTGGGGTTTTTAAACCAGAAGAGACACAAGAGTGTGGAGCCTACAACCAAACACTGAGTAAGACATTTTGGGCCCTAGTTTCGTGGCGCAGCGCAGGGCGGCGCAGCCGGCGTAATGCAAGTTCCGACCCGCGCAGCCTTGCACATGGTCAGTTTGGCAGTTTGGTGGATCGCCTGCGCCAAGATGGGTGTGGCGGCGCAGCAGGGGGAGGCGTCACAGATTCAGCTTGGCGTAGCGGAAGTTTCGTGGCAAAAAGCATTTACATTACATTTACATTTACATTTAGGTCATTTAGCAGACGCTTTTGTCCAAAGCGACTTACAATAAGTACATTTGTCAAAAGAAAAAAAGCCTTGCCGAGACTGCGCTGAAAGCTCGCCAGCTCCAACCTGGTCTACTCTCAGCGCAAGGCGCAAGGCGTAAATAAAGTCCATTCATTCAAGGGGAATCACAGCTGGCGGAGTGGAAGTTTGGCTGACGGCGCGCAGTGCGCACACGTCACAGAGACCTCACAGGCAGGTTTCAACAGTTCCAGGCACATTTAAATGCAATAAATAATCACAACAAACACTATTTAATGCAACTAATTGAATCAAGATGTGAATTTATATCTATATAGATTGTCCCGTCACATCTGACGTCAGATCAAAGGCGGATGGCACGCGTAACGGAAACTCAGCCTCTCGGACCAAAACATATCCCTCTCTCTCTCCTGTTTTTTTATAATATGGGCATTGTTATTATTATGATACGCACGCACAGCGTGTGATGCGCGTTGTGGGAGCGCCGGCGCTGCTTCTGTCATCGGGTTGTCAAGTGACGGATCTTGCACTGAACCTCCCCTAACGCATTAAAGGTGAGGAGAGGAGCTCATTTGATTGGTGGAGATCTGAATTGGCTGTATTCATCCCAGTCCACGCTTCGTCTCCTCCTCGTCTCCCACTCACGCCTTCTTCTCCTCCCTCTTTCCCACTTGCGCGGGTGGGAGTGACGGGAGGTGTGCCTGCGCGAGCCTGCGCGGTGCACGAAACTTGCAAAGTCCAGGCGGACACACCCTGTCGCCGTGGCGCAGGTGCGCTGAGAGCTGACTGCGCCTGGTCTACGAAACTAGGGCCCTTTAAGTCACCAAAATGTTACAATTAACATTAACATTCATTGACTGATGACACACTGTGAAAGGGCTAAAGTTGTAAGACGAAAACACGGACAACTCCCCGACTGTAACGAAGAAGAAAACTAGCGATTGAGACCATAAAGTCATGTTTGCAATGTTTACCCAGATAATAAATGTGAGAAGTAGGTTAATTTTCTCATAGACAATACATTACAATAGGACTTCATTATGCACCCAGAGGAGTCGCCCCCTGCTGGCCATTTGAAAGAAAGCAAGTTTAAGACTTCAACTTTCAGACCAAGACGTCACCGCCTGGTCAGCACCGCAGAAAGGTGTGACTCAACATTTATATCATTCTGCTGTCGGGGCTGGTGAAATTCACAATGGCAGGCTCAAGTCAACTTTTGGTGAGTCAGACCACTCTTCATATAAACACAATGAGTAGTACAGTTTTAATAAATGAGGGGCAATTAATCAATTGTCTAGCACGGATCCTAATTTAACTGACAGAAATTACACACAGCATAAAAACAGGATTAACAGAGAAATGTTGTTACTGAACACTGCAAATGAATGTTTGTTCTTTTATTTTAAACTTTTTTCTGTCTTGGCCAGAACTCTCTTGAAAAAGAGGTTTTAAATTTCAATTGGAAATCCTGATAAAATATAGGTAAAAAAAAAAAATTCTGAGATTACTGAGATATTGATGCAGTATTTCTCCTCCCCCTGCCCTCTAACCCCCCCTCCCCCCCAGTGCCTCTGCTCACTGACCCCAGCCACATCTGGACCAGCTTTGGCCGACACGTTCATCAGATCCCCAGTGTTACAGCCAAACAAGCTCACAATGAAAAATGCCTCCACATTTCCTCGGTTTCACAAACAGTGTTTGGAACAAAAAGCCCTTATCGGACCTGCGTATTATTCACCGTGTTAATTGGAGGGAAAATAACTGTATTGTGCATCTCAACGGTGCTGTTAAAACAAGATAAGAACCACATGAGTGAGTCGGAGGCAGCGGCCATTGAATGAATTGTTTAGCAGAGAAAGTGTGAACAAGTTGGAAACTGTTTTTCTCCACCACATTTACTGCTGTGCTGAGGCCTTACCAACCTGGCAATCCCCTGGTAGATGTCATGTATTGATTGTCACTGATTCTGGCGTTATCCATTCAAGAAACAAAGGTCAGAGGTCAAACGTGTACAGGCACGTCGAAATAAAAAAAATTAAAAAAACAAAAAAACAGGTTTGACAACATGGCCACACCATACACAGTTGTATAGTGACGGCTTCCCCTTAAAGCTGCAGTAACCTTTCTAAAAATAACTTTTCAGATACATTTTTATAAATGAACTCATCAGACTAGGGGCTGATCAAATACAAATTCAAATTCTGTCACTGCGTTGCCTATTTCATATCATCCAAGATTGTTTTTCCAGAAACGTATTTCTGAAAAATGCTAATTTTGCCTGTAAAATGCGAAAGTTTGCCTCTGCAAAGCAACTGCAAGCAGCATTTCATCTGAACATTACATTAAGGAGGTTATATGACTTTACAAGGAGAGTTTTGTCACATTCTCAGCAGCTGTCAAGCATTCCTCCACCTCTGCCCACAAAGGGCTTCACCTCTCTCTATTCGCTTTTGTTCCCGACAAGTACAGCCACCTTACATCGAGGAAGTGAGAGCTTTGCATGAATTAGAAATGAAAAAAGCAGCTTGTTACTTGATGTTACTTGCGTTTTTGTCTCCCCTACCCCCAGTAGGTTTCAAAAAAGGTTTCATGAACTCAACAGTCATACAATTTTGAACGTGAAAAAAAAGGAAAACGTGAAAACCCACGGAACTGTGATTTCAAGGTTATTAGATGTTAACAAATTTAAAAATAGTTTTATTTTTTCTGTGTGAACAGAGTAAATATGCTGTGAGGCGACACAAAACCGTAACCTGGTGGTGCAGCATCAGATGGATAAAGGTGCTAAATTGAAGCAGTAAAAGAGATCAGAACACGACTCACATTTATAAACTCTATATACGGTAATGTTTGGGCTACAAATATAAAAAATATGATGACACTTGTTTCTATAATCGCCTCCCTACATCACAGGGTAGAGCATTTTGATTGGCTTCTTTGAATAAAGGGAACAAATATGTCAGTAAGCACTTGTTGATACCATCAACTGGAGAGAACAGGACCATAATGCCGAGCTGTTTGTCCCACCGAGCATGAATAGATGTGTGACTAGGTAGAGGGTTCACATACAGGTTGAAACAACCCACCATCACAATACTCAAAGCCAACCAACTGCTCACACTCCAAGTGATTGACTGTAACAGTGTCCATCTCAACACATTGGGTAAGTGGCACTTATAGATATGTACGGCTGCTGCTTTATGATTCAAGCAATTTCTTAGTCATTTCAATCCAAACCATGTTTTTTTTTTTTTTACTAACCTTAAGTAGTTTTAGTTAAAGTAGATTCATTGCCTAAACGTAGGAAAGTAATTATTTTTTGTTTTGTTTTGTTTCAGTTTAAAACATAAATCACATGCTTCAAATGTTTGGCTGGTTTCCCCTCAAAACGTAATCGAGAGCGGTTTAGTTGCATCGGAACGTAATCCTGTCGGAGACAGAGTTGTGTACAGATATCATTGTAAATTGACTGTGAGGCTACGTTTACACGACCTTTGCGCTTAAAAAAGGGTTTGGACGACATTGTTTTGAAAATGATACGCATGCACACGGCTCCGCAAAAACGAACCAGCATCCATCTTGGATTTTCAGATCAGGGGTTGGTGAGATTCTGACGACTTTTGGAGTCAGAAATCTGACTTTGGGAGGCATTCTAGTCAAAAAGAAATGTTGGGGAATTCAGACATTTCAAAGACAGCTGAAAAGGAAACTAAAGGAAATAACACTCCACCTGCCTTAAGGCAAACAAGTAGCACAATATAGCTTTAACTGTAACCTTTCATTCCCGATAAGTATATATTCAAGTACCCAGTGTTTCCCCAGAATCTTGTTCTTGTATCTAATCATAAGTTACACATACAATATGTAATTAAACTTTTTTTTTCTTTTCTTTTTTTTAGAAAAAGGCCAAAGTTGGCTCAGACTAGCGGTCTAAGTTGAACTGTGTTCCAAGCACGCTATGAATATCCTGTCAGTCAGTGAGGCAGGAAGCAGGCAGCCAGCGGGTTGTCTGGCTGGCTCTGCCAGGCCTGCCGGGCTCAAGCCTGTCAGGTGGGGGTCAGGCAGGTGAGGCAGATAGTGAAACAAAGAACCCCCCACCCCCACCACCCTCTTTCCCCATCCCGTCTGCCTTCCCTTCCTCTCAGAACAATCACTAACAGGAACAGGAAGTGATGTCGAGAGGAGGTTGATCTAACCAGGGCAATTCCTTTGGCCGGGTCAGACGAGAAAAGAGAGGGTAGGAAAGACAGGCGTGGAAATGAGAGAAGATAGAAAACACACACGGCAATAGTGGTAGGGTATCCTGTTTGGGTGTGTGTGTGTGTAACTTTTCCTATTTATAGAATAATCCAGTAGAGTCTTATCGCTTTGTCTGTGGTAGTGTTGTAGTCAGGAGCACCGAAGCCAAGCCCACGTCAAGACTATGAGGGGTCGAGAAGGTTTCTCTTCATTTGCCTCTTTTATTGCCATATATACTGTGTGTGTGTGTGTGTGTGTGTGTGACATCTCCTTCCAGACAGCCACAGCTTCTTTTCCTGCCTCCCACGTTCACTCTCTTGTGTGACAGGGGTGACAATAACAAACAATTTCAAATTAGAAATTAGTCAAATTATCGGTTGCATTTGAAGCTGGGAAACAGGCAGTTTTGTGATGTAAATAAAATTCCTGGATGCAAAATGCGACCGATTCAGACACAAGCTTAAAAAAAAGTGGTCTTGAGGGTCTGTGGCGTATTGGGGGAATGCCATCCATCCATCCATCTTCTACCGCTTATCCTGTATTTAGGGTCACAGGGGGGCTGGAGCCAATCCCAGCTGTCATTGGGCGAAGGCAGGGTACACCCTGGACAGGACGCCAGTCTATCGCAGGGCCTATTGGGGGAATGGGTGTATTTTAACTCTTATGATAGTCTTTATCCTGCACTACTCATCTGTACAACTGAAATATTTATATTTTGTCCCTCTAAATTTTTTTATTATGACCACATCCCCCCTCTCCGACATGAATCAGAAGATGCCCGTATGACCCCGACAGTGAATAAGGCCAAGGCAGCAGTTAACACTAGCCTCCTCATTGTTATTTGGACTCTATGGCAACCGGCTGCAGTGCCAGTGACTGCAGTGTCTCCCTTGTCTCAGTCTTCCTTGAGAATGCGAGCAGGCCCGTGGCATTGAGAGCCAGCAGCCCATTCCTGTTCCCATAGCACAAAGACAAGCATGTGGCACTTGACAGCGATGCCCGATGAGGGACGCACGCTACCACAAGCCGCAGCAGCCCTGCCTTTTAAGATGCGGCCGTGGGGTCCCTGCCCTGAAAGGCGACACCTCGGCTTGTGCCACCGAGGCTCCTTGCGTCTTTCCTTTCCCCCCACTTGCGGACTCTCGTCTGTCCTCGGCTGCTAATTTCCGTCACACTTTCTCTGTTGAGCAGGGGGGTGTAGGCCCGTGTTGTGTGTTATTAATACTATTGTTAACTGCATGCTCAAGGCTGCCCCCTCCCTGACTTAGCTCATCATGTTACAGGTATATTGTACACAACAGATAAATTGCCAATCCTGCTTTATATAATACCATCTATAAATATCAGAGGGAATATCTTGGCCAATTATGGTTGGATGCAGGCTGATTGTCATGATGTGTCTGGCAACGGACCTCAAGGCTTTCTTCTTGGCATACGAGCAGGAGGAGTGTTTGGACTGTGGTGTTTTCTGAGCTTAAACATAAGGGAGAAGCCTTTTTTCTAGAAGCTTCATCTAAAAGATGAGTAGCCAATATGTAAGAGAGAAGATCGGAGCGAATGCTGATTTCCATTTATCTTGCCATGGTGCAGAGAAACTGCCGTTAACTTCACCAAAGTGTTCAGTAATTCTGTCAGAATGCTGGTCGAGGGCCTGCGGTAACGTTTGATACGACACAGCGCCCTCTAGAGGCTTACATCTGTGGGTAAGGCAAGACAAGGCTACTTTATTTGTACTTTATATCACCTCACACACGCCAAGGCAATTCTAAGTACTTCACGGAGAAATAAAAGAATACAGTAAAGGTAAAACAATGTACAATTAAAGTGCAATAGAAATACAGAGGGGTTCTTGTGGGCCTGTATTTATCAAAAGCTAAATGTGAAATTTTAAATCAAGGAAATTCTTCATTTTTATTCCTTAATAGTTATGTATGACATTATCTAATGAATAAAAACATAGTCACGTGAGTCATTTGTGAGTTGATGCAATATGTGTAATTCAGAATAATAAACCTCTTTTTGATTTGATGTTTTGAAAGCATATAACACCATTTTTTTAATTCTTTGCATTTATATGAAGTTAAACACACGAGTCATTTTTAGCTGACACAATATATATGTTCCAAAATAGGTCATTTAAACCGAATTTGTGCATTTGATTTGATAGAATGACATACTGATGAAATATTTTTATACTAAATGGAAACACACACACACACACACACACACACACACACACATATATATATATATATATATATATATATATATATATATATATATTAAATGCTGCACTGAATAGGGAGGTCAGAGATCAAAGTCAGCTGACAACATCACCTGTGAAAGCAAAGAAGCTACATAAGGATTGGAATCTTAAAAGCAACTGAATACCGTATTGTGAAATGTCAACACTAGTTAAGACTTAATGTTGAAGTTGAAGTATAGCACCTGATAGCACTGACATATAATATATATACATGTATGATTTACTTTGAAAGCAATTTATCTGAATATGTAGCTGGAATGCTTCTCACTCCCTGCTAATTTAAAGCAGTATTCACCTGAGGGTGGGGCTGAGTGGAGTCAATAATACATCTGTCCTATCAGGTTAAATTTTGTTATTCATACGATCCAAGAAAGATTAGTTAAGATGTAGCAAATGGAAACTTTGCACACTTGGAAAAATCATGTTTTAAAAATTGCAAATCATGCAAATGATGTTATAAGCTTTCCTTTGAAACTTGGCTGAAGGGACTTTCTTCTGTTCAGCTGCAAGAGCACTTGTTAATGCATGTTTACTCTGCTTTGTTGAAAACAGCACCAGTGTTATCCAGTGCACGGATTATGCACAGGGTGTCGGTTCGATGGGTACTGCGGCTCAAAGCCACAGGACAAGTGACTTTCTTATTTATATACTTACTTATATATAATGATTAAAGTTCTCCAGGCCTAGAAACCATGATTTTTGTGTGAATAAAGCGGTTCATTGGTGGAAGCAACAATGGATGAGATGGAGCCATGCAGTATGTATTTTCTTCTTTCCCATGGGGCCACCTAGTGGGTTAATCTGACCATGGCTGCCATGTTGTAATACTAATACTTAAATGGACTGAACAACATTTAAAAACACTAATATGAGGATGTGCCAAGACACAAACATGCTTATTGCCCTTCTACCAAAGCATTTGACCTCAAATGACCATTTACAATTAAATTGAAATGAGAGTATGACTGTAGACATTCAGCATGCAGGACATCATCAATAGCAGCAAAGAGACTTTGACACATGTGTGTGTAAAGCAGTTAGCTTTTATAATGGATGTGCAGCTTTCTGCAAAGCACAAATGATTTCTGGGAAAGTGCACCAAGGCAGTGAGTGGTGGCTGTTATACAACATTTCTTATTATGCCGTGTAAAAAAAAAAAAAACAATCAATACTTCTTTTGTGGTTAGCTGGTGTAGTACACTTCTGATTTTCAAAAATATTAACTTTTTATTATCAGTCGTTAATAGGTTTGTTGTCCTCATTGTCAGTAGTTTGTGTAATTAATTGTATCCACCTACACGCTTGTACAATGTTTGTGGAGCAACAAGTCGGTGCAGTAATGACCTCCTACCTGTAGAAGCGCTGTGTGACAGCATGTGACTTCCTTATTACAACAGGAACCCGCACGCGGAAGAAGCCCGCCATTAAAGCAAAGCGACCTCACAACGTGAGTGTTTCGTAGAAGAGCACGCTATTAAAAAGGTGCAATTTTTTTACATACCTACCGCTGATTTTTTCTTGGAAGAATGGCGTACAGGGGACAAGGACAGAAAGTCCAGAAGGTTATGGTGCAGCCCATTGTATCCTTATTCAAATGAACGGAAGACGCGGTTGAATTGTGTGCTACAATAACTTAGCAGCTAGGCTAACCTTTCTTATTAGCATGCTAGCTAGTCATTCATATCCCATGTTGTGACTGAGGAGAGCGTTTTAACAGAGCGTATTGCATGCGTTGAATGAGTCTTGGTTTAAAAAGCGTTTGCAATTTGTGCTGGTTCTTTAGAGCGCATTCAAAAGACCTATGTGGAGACATCCGCTGTAAGTTGACGCTACATGCTTAGCTGATCCTGTGTTGTTCGCGTCTATGACATACAAAGGACCCAATGTTACTTAAATTGCTCATTCGATATCGTAATGAAAAATACGTTACGGTGGAGTCAGTATCTGTGTTTACATTGAGTTGCTCATCATAGTTTTTAAGTTTACTTCCACCGTGAAAACAATTGAAATCCCATCAGGAAACATTTTCAGGGGCCATTCAACGTTATGTGCAATAACTTTAACAGGGAACATATTAAGCTTGTGTGTGTTTGTGCTCTGGAACCGTAAATTTCCTTGACTCCATTTATCAGAACCTAATTTTCAGGTATCTACAAAATGTAAGTATTTAATTCAAACACTTTGTCATACTTTTTTCTGCTTTGTTACTTGTGTAGTGTCTGATTAAAACGGATTGCCCGTCTCTTCTTCCCCTCATTCTCAGCGCTCACGGATCCAGGTCTGGTTGTATGAACAGGTGAACATGCGGATAGAGGGCTGCATTATTGTAAGTTAACCTTTTTTGCTCTTTTCTGTTTTATAGATTTGGAATAGAAAATGAGTTAAACGTTTGATTTCCTTCAGTCAAAGTATTAACATATGGTGAATGGACAATGAAGCATAATCACTGAATATGTTCGGTAACTGGGATGATTGGTCTGGAGGAAATTCTGAGATCATGTCTGCACTTCAGTTGATAAATACACTAACATTTTATAAATTCCACATCCTTATAAAACCAACTTCTGTCTAGACTAGGAATTAAGTTCACAAGTAACTAGCATAACTAGAGAAAACGTGTCTTGGTTGGGATGACAAAAACAATCCATTGGCAATTATACAGAGCTTTTACAGGAACAGACAGCGACTGCAGAGAGCACGCTAACACGCCACCGGCCATCAAATATACATTAAAAGGTGCCATATTAACAAAAAACGAGAAGTGTTGTGTAACAGTTTTGTACTCTGCTCTTTGCTAATTTGAGAGAGGAGAGCTAAAAAAAAAAGTAATGGATTGGTTAATGTGGCAGCAAGTAAAATGTTTGCACTGTACTGACATGTAGGATGTGAAATAAAAAAGGCTTAGTGTCTGGTGATAGACAATTATCTCGGAGATTGACAATAGTCGATGCCTTTACCAATGTCAAGATGATATGTGGCTTGTTTTCCCAATGTTAACAATTATTATTAGTATTTTAACATTAATAGGCTATTGAAATTCCCCATGCTTTCACCCTACTTGTGCAACACACCGTTGGGGGCTCACACCCCCATTCTCCTTGTAAAGATAACATAACTAATGAATAGAGCTGTATCTAACAGGTGGAAGCTTTAGAGATTCTTTCATACCATTAACATTGAAAATCGTGTTAATAACTGACAGGAACATTGTGTGCTATAGCAACCCTCATTTCCTCTTTCCATCACTCTCTCAAACTATAAGACTTTATATTAAATACTATCAATCTTTAAGTATCTCCGTCCAAAAGTTGAAATTTATTCAAAAAAGGTTTCCTGTCAGGTGTCATGACATGATTTTATCTATCTACTCCCCTGTATTAACAAGGTGGTCTAGTAGTTTACAGGTAGATTCCCCTTACTTGCTAAAATCATTACTTAGGCTGACGGACATTGTTTTCTTCCCATGGAGCTGACATGAAACCTATTTTGGTTTAATAAATGTCTGCTGTCTGTGGGCCTGGTGACGACAGGTTAGCGAACTGCTGAATGTCAGACTGACATCTAGTACGCTTATACACCCACAAATTACATTTATATAACTACAATAACACAAAATCACACTACTATTTCTACTAATGAAATTGACAGGTCGATCTTACTATGGGGAAGATTGTTCAACTCAGCAGTGTGGCTGAATACCTGATCATGAAAAGTTTTGATGTTGCCTAAAGCCCAAGTTATGCTTGCGGACCCCCCTTACGTCCAACGCAAGGGCCTGACGTGCACCTCCCAAAAATCCTAGACGCGCGTCGAGGCGACGCAACACCAACGCAGCGGCATTGGCTGTGATTGGTCCGCTAACTACATCCGCTGGAGACCGCTTTTCCGGTTTCCACTCATAAACACCGCCATTTAAACTTTTAATAGGCTACTTTTATTGTTTGCACCTTGTTTTATTGGTTGCACCTTGTCGCTTTTGCACAAAGAAATAAAACACCAAGTTCTGAAAAATTGTGTATGTTTAAAGCCGGAAAGTAAACAAATAGGCTATAACGAGGCTAACGATGATATACGTCAAGAGTCTCGGTCGGTCAGTCTTTACAAAAAACATTTACCGGTGTGGCATTGAATTGCATTTCGACACGTAAACCCAAGGCAGAACCATCACGGTCTCCCAGCAACTGCGTGGCCATTGCGTGATCACTACGCGGAAGCATAACCGAGCCTTAATATAGTTTATTTCCTGTGACCCGTTACATATTTGACTGTCAAAAGATTATTTTCCTCACTCTTTTGTCAAATTCTGTGATTCCGTCCGTTTTCTGCATCGTGGAAATCATAGGGCCGTACTGGCTGCAACCAGTAACCTGGTGAACCTATTGAGAGAAAGCCTAACTAACATACACACATGATACTGTTGGCAAAAGACTATGAAAATGTTCCTCCTCTGCCCTAGGGTTTTGATGAGTACATGAACCTGGTTCTTGATGATGCTGAGGAGGTCCACATGAAGACTAAGAACAGAAAGCCGCTGGGTAAGAAGCTCTGTTTAACTTTTGTTTAGCTTTGTGTCCAAGTTTATTAATGATTTGTACACATGCACAGCAGCACACCTGACTCTTGTAACACGGGCAATTAAGAACAGGTTGAACCTTCATTGCACAACTTGAGAAGCAATAGTTTGGTTAATAATAGTAATGAGTTATATAGCACTTACCAAAGAGACCATTAATTACACCGTGCATTACATGCCATGCACATAAAGAATGAAGGATATGACACAATTCCAGATACACACTATCTGTCCGTCCATCCATTCATGTTCATAAATACACACATTTGTGGAAGGGCTAGTACAGAGAAACCAAGCATTCTGCAGATCCTATATATCCTAGGTTCTGTATCTGTACCCAGCTTGATAGGTTCCTTTCCATCCACCATTTTGCTCTTCTGATTGTTTCTTCCTCATTGTCTCCTAGGGAGGATCATGTTGAAAGGAGATAACATTACCTTGCTGCAGAGTGTGACCACCTAGGATAATGGAGACTCCAGCAAATCTGACCTTTCCTAGAAAGAAATGTTTCCCTTTTTGTTGTTTTTGCAAATGGTATCTAGTATGTTTGTTTATACAACATGAATATTGTAATTTTTTCTTTCTAACTTGTGGTTTTGAGAATAAATCTTTTTTTTCTTAGAGCTGTTTTTGTATTTTAATGTATTCCACAAAATGCTTCTTAACTTCAGTGGATTGCAACGGGTCATTGGTCTATTGTGCCATCTAGTGGCAGGCCCCATTGTTGCAATGTACTTATGTAGGTCAAATTCTCTCAGCTCCGAATAAAGTATTAACAGGAACATTCCTTGTACTTGAAAGAGAATTGATGTTTTGTAGTGGGAGCTCTTCCTGTACAGTATATTTACTCGTGTGGAACAGAAGTGGTAGAGTAATTTTTGGTACAGTGAAAAAGGTTTAAAATAGTATTGCATTTGAACTTTTCAAGCTTGATGTGACCATATGATCCATTTTTATTGGATGAACATGGATTACATGTTTGCGGAGACGGCCCTTTTTGTGTAATCTATTGTGTAAAGTGGGTGCAACATTTTGTTACCTAATCTATTTATAAACCGCATCATTTAGCTGGGTTAATTTTCAGTTAGTTTTACATTTTAAATGGCACACATTCACTGATTGAACCCTTATACTACACATTGACCAAGCAATGCAGCTTGTATGGTTTTGACCATGGAGAAAGTAGCCTGGTTGTAGTAGAATTGATTAACGTAATTACGTAGTACATCGTTACGCACGCAACGTGTCCCTGTTCTGTTGACTGGGAAGCCCCTAGCGCGGAGCTGCCAACGCCCGGCGTAAAGACACAAATAGAGGATACGGTAAGGAAAAACGTATTTTTTATTGCTAAAAGACATAACTGTGGTTGTTTTTTTAGGTCGAATGCTATCAACATCATCTGTGCTGTGCATGTGCGGTACATGATTTGTAATTGTCATTAAAAATTGCATTCCGCAACAGCATCCGCTAAGGCTAGCCCAGCTAGTTATCTAGCAAGCTAATTGAGGAGGACAGTAGTTAGCAAAGCAAGCAGACTATAACATTTGAACGGCGAGCAGACAAACATCTCGCGGTTGTGTAGCAGCTACATTTCACACCGAATTTGTTGATAGTTTAATTGTTATGGGAATTTGACATCTCTTCGACTTTTAGTAATGCTACAGCAGTAAATGGCAAAAGATGAAACTGGTATTTAGCTAGCGGTTAGCTGGTTAACGAGCTGAATATGGAGGCGTAACAAACGCTACATTACTAATGATGCATCTTGAATAATATACACCGGGTCTCTGATTATAACATACATTGCTCAGTGTGACATTGATGTTTGCGTGCGAGAGTGAAGCTCCACAGTACTGGTTCAAAAGAGGGACGGCTAGTTCGTTTATCGTCAGTTTCAACAGCCGGCAGGAAATTAGGCCAGATTGAGGCCGGGGATGCGGACAAAATACAGCAGCTCAGGTTGGGGCTTCCAAGCGAACGGTAGCTTTTTAAAAGTAGCCTTCTCTCATGTGTGATCTTACATGTTAGCGAGAATTACACATACGAGTTGATGGTAACCATTTCTTAAACCACTCGTGTTCGCAATGGACATGTCGTAATTTACCAGGATACGTTACTTTCGTGAGGACACTAATGTAATAAAAAGTTGATCTTTGGGTAACTATCTGTCGAATTTCTGTATGTAAAAGAAAGAAGCTTGTGATTTATCTCTGTGAATTGAAGTCTGGGTGTGTCAATTTTCAAGCCGCCAGATGTCCAGGGATTTTCCTCTTAAAGCATATGCTTCGGGGCATCACAACATTTTATTTTAGATGAACTTAGAAGGTAGCAGTGACCAATTATTGAGGAAATGTTTGCTATTTAATACCAGTCAACCTCACAAGTGTGAAGCTGCGTGTATGCTGTGATGTTTGTTTTTGTGGTTGGCAGAAGTATTCAGCTTTCAACAGAAATGCACACTGGTCTGATCTGATGAGCTCACCAGAGTCTTTGCAAAACTTGTTGCAGACAAATCATGGATGCAGTGTCTAGTTTGCTAGTAGTTGATTTCAACTTAGGAATTATGTTGTGGGGAAACTGCCACATCAAACTGAATCTCAGCTGCTTTCACTACTACGCTTTAAGCTGGCCTGCCCTCAGAGTGCTGGCTGGCCTACAAACACAAATGAATGGATTAAGTCTAGAGGCATTATTGCTGCTGCAGTCACCCTCTGTTGCCCATGGCCATCATCTTACTGAACTGTTTAGCTTGATGTTTGTCATCTTACTGCAGTGTTTAGCTCATTGTTAAATGTTTTTACATTTACTTAGTCACATATTGTTCCATGAAAAACATAGCCCGCATACGGTACTAGTTCGTACACTGTTGTATGGATGTAACAGTGGTCGCCATGCAGTGAAACCGTGATTCTTCCAGACAATGGCAGGGTTTTCCCTTGCTATACAATTGCTTTAGTTGGTGCCTGAGGCACAGTTGTTTTTTTGTTAGTGTTGGAAAGTTGAAGCTCATCCGAATACCCAACCCGGTAAGGGAAAGGGCCCATCGAAACTTAAGTGTAAATGGCTGCTTTACATACCAGCAGCACAGGTGGGCCACGTTTTCCCACCCACCCCCTCCATTTAGGTGCCTCATCAAACCAGTAGCAGTAATTTCCACTAGGGTATATGTTATAGGAATATAATCTAATTGGGATCTTTTTTATGCCAATATTGCCATTCAGTATGATAACAAAAACAACCCAACTTTCCTTATGTTCTGTATAATTCATTATACACAAGCAATAAAAAATTCCAAAGTGCGACAAACGCAACATAGGATACAGTCATCAACATATGAGCCTAAAATGTGTGGCCGGACCTACATGTTATGATAAAATGATATGTATATGATAGCTATTATTTAGCTATTGAATTGTGACATTTTATTACAGTAGATCAATATAACTTGTAACTACAAGCCTGGTAAAAACGTAATTTCATATTGATGACTTAAATAAAGTGTAAGGTGTAGGGCTTTTTCGTTTTTTTTAATTGAAATTGCGATTTAGAACACTGCAATTATGTAATCACAAAAGCTGCGGTTTAAAAGAGCCTTTATGCAGCACGTCTGTCTGTCTGATGTTCATGCAGTCCCCCATTTGTGATAGTCGTGCTCAGTCCTGCTAACCAATCAGGAGTGCCTTGCTCCTTGTGTACAAGTGACTCTCAACAATCATGGCTCAAAGCGACCTAAATGCACACCAACAACAAAACGGACAGCCCACATAACTATCGGTGTATGAAAAATGGCTTTAGTTGAACCACAAACGCCGGGAAATGTAATCCCTATGAAAAGCAGCACTTCTGCGATATGGAATAATTCCGGTTTCGAGACAACAGACGTAAGGCCCCATGATTTCCGCAATGGAGAAATGGATTTCACAATGGAAATTAACTGTAAAATGCAGAATTTCGTTGAATTTGTCAAACTCAACACAATAAACACAACACATTTATATCAGTATTTGAAGATGCAGCACAGGGAATCACAGAATGGAAGGATGACAAAAAGTCCTGTGACAGTGATACTCAAGCCCATTCTAGTAAACAAAATTAATTGTGTCTTTTGGCTAAATCGCAATCACACGCAATGTCTGTCAGCAAAATCGCAATGACATATTTTCCTCAAATCGTTCAGCCCTAGCCTGGTGTGAGTATTTTGAAAAATAATTGAGTCTTACTGATCTCCAGTTACAGTAACAAATCACACAGGAACTTTACGTTGAGGAGCTGCAGCATCGGACACATTCTGAAACCTACAGTGTACATCTAACACCACGTGGCAACTTTATTGCTAATTTCTCAACTACTCTGATGATCACCAACACCTGTCTGCTCTCAGCGCCTCCACCACACACTCTCGACCATACATTTGCTACATACGCAGTACGCACTGAGCTACTAGCCGAGGGAGCTACGCTACTGTTGCAACAGTGTAATATGTAAACATGTGGATTGCAACATAACGTTAGAACTGCCAGCATCAAAGCTTCAACATGGCATTTTACAGGTTGTTTTCTTCATTGAGACTTAGCCTGTATTAGCCTGTCACACGCTGTGTGTGTGTGTGTGTGTGTGCACATGTGAAGCAATAGAGGCCAGCCAACCCTCTGGTTGGTTTGGATTATGTAGCATTAAAAAAAAACTACTACTTTTGTGATTTGAAAATGACGCTCTATTACATTGTGGTGTTGGTTTAAAGGTTGAATAGGGCTAGGGAATAGGAATTCAAGCCTAAGTTTAACAGCAGCAGACTTTGTACCACAACTGGGAATCAAACCCTGAGTCTGTATTAACTGAGACAAAAATGATGCCCCAGCATTCCAGGCTAACTTTTCCATTGGTAGCAATTGTGCTGATTACCTTCTCATTTTCATCAGTGCATGATTTTGACCATTTTTGTAGTACAGCATAGTATTAATCAGTGGGGGAAACTAAGTAAATATATTTACTTGAGTATTATACCCAAGTACAATTCTGATGGTACTTTCTACTCTACATTTCAGAGGAAAATATTGGACTTTCTACTTCACTGCATTTATGCACATAATGGATTGTTATATAGTAACAGCTTCAACAATAAAATGCATTTTAAATGGTACTGCATCAATAATAATCTAATATTGTAATGTATAATGAAAAGTCCTACATTTTCTTGATTATATACTTACATACCTTTACTTATTTTGATGCAGGACGTTTACTCAACATTCATTTAAGTAAAATATCTTTGGACTTCTTCCTCTACTTTCATAATCATTGGTGTCTGTGTGTTCATCACTTCCTGTGCACCGTGACGTACAATTGATCTCAATCGCACACAGAAAAACCAGGTGCCTGCATCTGATACGAGCGCCTAAAGCGAGCGGAAAGGCTGCCCCGCGATGGAGCACATATGCTCTGCATGCAAAAATGTGTTCCTGCAAAAACGGGACTGTGACGAGCGCAGGCTCAATCCTAACTATGAAAATTAACTGTAACGACTGTTGAACCCAGCGATATAAAATAACACATTCTGTGTCCGATTATTTGCACCAGGAGGATTTTATTTTTTAGATTGAATGTAGTCAAGGTTGTAAGCTATTGAGTCTGTGCCTCAGTCCGGGGTGCCTCCATGAGCATAATCTCTTAGTTGGCCATTATCAGAAAAAGTTCACATTTTTGTTTATTATTCTACCACAACTTCTTGTACAGGGAAACAGTTTTTGTTTTTTTACCTGGTGTTTCTTGATATAATTTCATTTTTGTCTTGTAGTTGGTACAAAACATTTTTATTAATGGAAATTTATCTTTGTTAGTAGTTGGCAACGGACGTTTTAATAATTTTAGTATTAAAATTGGTTACTGTAGCTTTCATTGGAATGAATTTAAAATATAACTGGAAGGAAGTTGTGTAAAGTAGGAGGTAGGGAATGCATGCACAGTCTTTTGTCTGTCATTTCTACTTAATATCCAATGAAATGTAATATTAAGGACTATCTGCCATAAAATGCTATATGAAAGCACGCACTGGGAAGGCAATTTGACACCGTTGATTGATTCAATGTGAAAGAGCAAATTGGTTATAACGCTCTTCTTTACGGCTACTGTAATACTTGGAGCCTGTGGTTTTGTCCCTCCTGGTTCATTCAATGACACCCCCACCCCCACACAGTGGTGCAGAGCTCTGCAGTGGCTTGGCACTGACCAACTGTAACTTGTGCAGGAGAAACAGGGGAATACTGTGGTCCACATACTATATAGGCTATAGCATGTTGTACAATGCACCACGATGAATCACATTGTTGCAGACAAAGGATTCAAGGTCAATGTATATAATTTCACCCATGTTATAGGCCTTTTTAATTTAAGAAATTTTGACATATGTAGGAAAAGCATATCAATGTACATGTAAAAAAAAAAATAATGGTCTGCAACTAACTATTATTCATGATCATGCAGATTTATTTCTCTTAATAAATCGGTCTAAAATGGTTAGAAAGTAGTTAAAAATTCTCATTTAAATTTCATCTTAAGATTATTAGTTGTGTCTGCCCAACAGTCCAAAACCCAAAGATATTGAATTCATGTATATTGAAAATAAAGCTGATATGAGGCTTTAGCTGAATTCTATGTAGGTGTTTTAGTTTCAGAGTCCTGGCATTGGTCATGCTAGCTCACTGTCACGCACTCATGGCTTTTTGGGACACATGAATAGAACAAAACCATCATTATTGTTCTTAGTAACACTTTGCTTTTCGTTCTATGATAATTCAGAAATTGTGTAATGATCGCTTGGCCTTTAGGTACACTGTTTCTGTTGGAATAGTTTCTCCTTGTGCTACTAATTTAGTTTGACTGGAATTGTCATTTGTCCAATTGGTCTGCTGGTGTTGGGGGAGAGTATGAACCACTGACATGTATACATTGTATTGTTTGTTTGGTCCAGTTCTGTGAGCGAAGAACTTGAAACACCTTTTCAGTCATGGGACAGTCCTTGACATATTGACAAGTTTTTAATGTATTATTTGTATACAATCCTGTTATATATTAGTTATGGATCATATGATTTGTTGTCGGGGTGTCAAAAAATAATACTCAAATATGGAAATTAATATTCAATTCTGATTTTTATTTTTTTTTTTAAAGTAGCAGAACTTGGGTGTCTCACGTGCACACGTCACAAAAAGTCAGTTTTATTAATTGAAAATGAAATCAACTATTGAGTCAAGTTGAGCAACAACTGTAACGATGGCAGAGAACTTGGCTGCAAAAATTCCGTGATACAGTGCCCTAACAGCAAGCATAACGTTATGTCATGGAAACAAGTCATGCACTTATAAACTGTGCGCTTGAGATCAGACTAGAGACATAACCATTCATAAGATAGTACTTGCTCTCTTTCTCTTCTACTTCCCGCACAATTTGTCTCCACCATGTCATTCTAAAATCACTTATTTTCTACTATACTTGGTTTGTCTTGAGTTTTAAGTTTTCTTTTTCCACCCTCGACTAGTTTGAACTTATTTTGTTCCTGCCAACATTCATTTGATGAAATAAGATGAGCCTGACGGAGTTGCACACACTGTACATTTTAAACAAACACACATTCAGGGTTTTCCATGAGTGCTGGCTGTCGGATTGCCGGACATTTAAGCAATTTCAGATAGAGACTCATTCTTGAAAGAGAAAGCTGAACTGTCACTCGAGCTTGTTTGTGTGTACATGTTTGTCAGTCACATGAAGAGTAGACAAGGACCGTAAAGTGACATTTGCTAGCTAGCATTATCAATTATGTGTTTCCTGCAGCCCAGGTCGCCAGCCGGCTGTTATTTTCACCCAGGTTTATATTGTGATATTTACTGGAAATGACAAGTATAGCCAACAGCAAGTAGGAAACTTTCAGGCAATCCCCTGGTGATCTGCTTCCAGCCAGCTGCTACCTACCTTTTTGTAGTTAAATTACGTGTCGTGTAGAACTCGAGCTACGGTGCCCTCTGCAGTGCTGTGTCACTCGTGGCCAGTTAGGATGAGGTTTCATGGACATAATGCAAACATTTTAACAGACAACAAAACTCTGCACTTTTCAAGTGCATACCTTTTGGAAAGGTGCAGTTGCAGCTAGGGTTGGGCCGATATCCGGTTTCAGCGGTTCGGTTTGGTGTACGGGCTAAACCGGATTAATTTATGCACAAACCAGCATTTGTCCTTATGACACGTTTTGGAAAATGGCACTAAATCCAACATGTCTTTCATTAGTAATAAGCAGCAATAATGACAAGTGATTAAAATAATATTGTGATTATTTATAAATGGGTGGTGAGAGGGGGGAGATGCGCACGCAGTACCCTGTTTATTTACATCAGCGTTCTGAAGATGCTTTACTAGGCAATAGGTCTTATGTCCAAAATTCCGAAATATCCCTTTAAAGAGCTGAGAACGTAGATCCGAAAAAGATAAAAAGCCGCTAGTAGATCGAACAAGGCCGCCGTTGTATGCAGCAACACGTATATGATGCACATGTAAATATGCAAGACCAGCAAAAGTTCACCGTTCATAATTGTTTTGAAGCCACGGGCTGATCTAAATTTCAGACGCTCATTGAATACGTCAACCGGCCTGCGGTGCCAGGATGTTTTGTAAAAAGAGACACCGTTGCGGTTAGGGTTGTAAACAATTAACCGATGCGACCGGATATTCGGTTCAACAAGTGAGAGATACGGCAGCGACATTGGTAGCAGCCTCCTCAAACGATACGAATTATCAATGAATTCCTAGATGAATCGGTTATAGAGTCATGGATCGGGTATCGCGAGACTTTGACGCGGTTGGCGGCATTACACCAGCGTCTCTAAAACAACGCGAGAGCTGAAGCTGCCGGCGAAACGCCGTAGATGCCTAGCTGGTATGAGTGATAAACAAGGGACAACACGGAAAATGGAGGAGGTGGAGAGGCGGGCGCAGCACAGGTAGGCGGCTGCGACGCTGCCGCGTGACTGCAGGCACTCCACGACCGCACGTGAGAGACGGACGGCTTTGAATGTCAATCGCTTGTGTCTCAACTTGCGCCACAAGAGGCGGCCGCAGCACGGGTAGCGTCCACGACACTGTTCTGTGACCGCCATCCAACGATTCAGACAGACTTTTTTTTGGTCCATATCTAAAAATAAATACATTGACATGTGATTTTGTTGTTTTGTTTTTTTGGGTTTTTTTTTTTGCCAGTGCCATACAGCCACAATGCTTGGGGATATGTGGTATTTTACATATTTGAAAAGAAACTATTGTACTGTCACTTTAATAGAATCGGCTTCTTTATTTTATAAAATATCTACAACAAATATTAACCGTAGAATCAAATCGTATCGTTCTTACACTGTATGGAATCAATTCAAATTGAATCGGTCTGTAATAAAAGGATATCATTTTTTAATCGAATCGTAACCTGTGTATCTAGATGCATATCGAATCGTTTATTAAAGAGAGATGTGCAACCCTAGTTGCGGTGTTACGCCACAAAGCAAAGTTATTTATAAGCGGTGCGATTGTAGCATATTTTTGACTCTCCTTTCCGTGATTACAGCGTAATCTTCTGTGTAAAAAAACAACTAATGTGTCACTCTGGAGTCTGCTATGGCAAGTGTGACGCTTAGTGGAAAAGGTCGGTATAACCTGTTCGGGCTGGTCTTCGGCTTACTATCAGACCTGTTTGAAAATGTTTGGACCGGCCCAAGCCTAGTTGCAGCCCAAAACCACTGGCAAGCCATAGCACAACATCTGAATATTACATGTGCAAGGGCTGATGCTAACAAAGTGAAGTAGAGAAACATTTTAGAGATGATACATGTAAAAAAATATATTAATACAATCAAATATTTTCTTGTTCGAATCAACAAAACTGCAAAACAAACCATAATAACCGGAGGTGGAAACATATTTAACATATTTTAAATATGTTTAAAAACATAATAATAATAGAACATAACATGGTTCTATTCATACGTTGTTTGATGAAAATACATATTGTGTTTCCTGTACCTTAGATGCAGCACACCTCTGAAAGGAAGACACCAAATATATGTTGTACCTAATTCGTGTGCACTCTTTGAATTCAACTCAGTTTGAGTATTTTCTTTGTATTTTCATTTACTGTGATGCTTATTTCTCTCATCTCTTCTTCTCTGTGTTTCATAGAGGGAGTTGCTTTGTCACACACTATTCCTTCTGAAATCAGGATTTATTAATTTGGCAGGGACAGTGATTTAGGTTTACATCTGTAGTTCCTGATCAGGAAACAGAAAATAAGATCTCTGTTATATGCAATAAGCAGCGCCATCACCTAATGAAGTTTCCTTCCATTTGTGTTTCCATTTCAGATCTTGAATGAGTAGTGAAGACTGTAAAACGCAGCTATGCAGACCATCAAGTGTGTTGTCGTTGGGGACGGTGCTGTGGGTAAAACCTGCCTGCTCATATCTTACACCACAAACAAGTTTCCTTCTGAATATGTACCTACGGTAAGTGCAATCTACTATGTTCTACCTTTTGTTGTTGTGTTGTAAAATGAATTCATAGTAGATTTCATAGTTTGTGTATCTGAGCTATAGAGCCATAGGAGAGCCATAATAATGAACAAATAAGTAAATGTGGAAATATAGTGAGAAATATAATAATTTATAACTAAATAAAACTAATTTTACATACAAAGAGAAACAAAAAAAAGTGATTATGTTAATAAAAAATGTGTAAATATAAAGAGAGAAAATGAATGAATACAAATATATCGACAAATAAAGTATAAAAGACTAATTATAAGCATTTTCTTTTAATTTCACATTTTTTTTATTTTGGCTATATATAAATACTACTGTATCATGATAGTTTCATTCTAAATGGGATGTTAAGATTGTATTATGACTGGCTTATCCAATGAACCAAGTAATTACAATCTTATTAGCCTAATTACAGGCTATGTTGTATTACGTGTAGACTGAACTTATACATTCAGAAAGCAATGGGCGTGTGTAAGTCAGGTCAGCCCAACCTTTTTTTTCTAGCTAGCATCACAAAACATTAACTGGAAACATTAATAAGAAGTGATAATCTGAAGAACCTCAGAGAGCAGAGAAATCTACCAAGAAATCTATTCTATTTTCTCTGCTGTACTTAAAATGTACCAGACCATGGTTGATCTCCCACTGCAATGTATTTTAAACAGATATCTAAAACATTTTTGTGCTGCTAGAACCTAATGCATGCACACGGTCAATTTAAAATATATCGAATGTGCAAAATGTTAGTGTCTACATCATATCTGTTAAACTCGGATAGTGATTAAATGTTGCATTCTCAAATTACCTAACCCTTGGTTTTGGTCTTTGTTGTAGGTGTTTGATAATTATGCTGTAACTGTAATGATCGGAGGCGAGCCCTACACTCTGGGCTTGTTTGATACAGCAGGTATGTCATTCTTATTCCAACCTACGCTTGTGTTGTTCTGCTCACTCAGGTATCCGGTTTATGTCACTATTTCCCATTAAGCCATTGTCATTAATATGCATTTTGTACTGGGAAACATTTCTGTGATGTTATATGGAAATCAATGATAAGCTGTCTTACTTTACTTTCCATCAACAGGCTAACTTTTGTAAGCGTAGGGTGTTTACTTTGTTCAATGTGATGATAACATGATGGCCAGACTGGTGCAAGTTTGACATGTTTGTATGTGGTTTCTGCAGGTCAGGAAGACTACGACAGGTTACGACCTCTGAGTTATCCACAGACAGATGTCTTCCTCGTCTGTTTCTCCGTCGTGTCCCCCTCCTCCTTTGAAAACGTCAAAGAAAAGGCAAGTCAAGCCCTTCCTTTTTATTTTTACCACTGGTCTTTTCCCCGAACAATTGTGAAATATGGATGCTTTGTTTTTAGGGATGATCTGATCATGGTATTTTGCCCCCTGATCCCAGTCATTTAAATTTGAGTCCTGATCAGAAAACCCCTGCGTGACAGCTGACGTAAACTCAATGATCAGATCAGGCTCTGATACTGGTTAGTTAGAAATGCCTTGATCAGGATCGATCCCAAAATATCTGTTATTGTTATAAAATAGATATTTTAAGATAATGTGTGACTGTTGATTTCTCATTAGCAACTTTTATTTAAAGTAATATGAATACATTCCTTTTTATAAAAGCTGCTCAGCTGCAATCAATACATTCAATTCTGATTTAATGTAAGCCGAAAAATGCTAGTGTGCTGTTCCCATTTTAATATGAATGGGCATCTGCTACTGTACTGTACAGTGAAGTCTGAGCAAATGTTCTTTTTATGTGAGATGCATCATTGTAAAAGCAGGCTCTTCTGTATCTTAGGCATGGACACAATCAAGTTTTTAATAGCTAACCAAATTAATCATTTTAAATGTAACTTTTCTCTGAACAGTACTACAAACAGTTTTGCGTCAATTAAAGACATAAAACCCAAGAACATGTTGCAGCTGTCCAGAAAGAGAGATGGAAAAACTGAACTGTAGTTTCTGATAATTTCAGAAAACTTTTTTAAGTTATTTTTTGTAGTGGATCGGAACATTTTGAGCTCCATTGACAACAGATCAAACCTTTGTTAGTGTGGAGGAAACCACACTAATGAAAACCCAATGTTACATTTTTGTGATGCAGTATGTCAGCCAACATAATCCTGTGTTTGTGTATCCAGTGGGTTCCAGAGATTACCCACCATTGTCCAAAGACCCCCTTTCTGCTAGTTGGGACTCAAATTGACTTGCGGGATGACCCATCCACTATAGAGAAGCTGGCCAAAAACAAACAAAAGCCCATCACTCCGGAGACGGCTGAGAAGCTGGCGAGAGACCTCAAGGCTGTGAAATATGTGGAGTGCTCAGCCCTCACACAGGTAATATTTCTATGAATATATACAGTCGCACACATACACACTCTTGGACATACATGATTCACACCCCAATGGCAAGAATTCAGAAAAAGGAGGAAAGAGGAACATGTCCGTGTCCCCCCTGGCCTGTGCACGCTGGTTGAGTTGTGTTCTGCATGCCAGTTTGGTTTTGGTGACTGTTCTTATGGGCTCAGTGGTGTTGCAGATTATACATCATCAGATGGTTTTCATATGTCTTAAATGCCAAGCTTCATACCAGTAGAGCACCTTAGTTACTGTAAGCTTCAGCTGCATTAGGGCTGGTGAAGACAGCAGTTTAGGCTGTAGACTCAGCAGTCCTCGTTATCTACATTTCCGTCTGACATACAAGCCCGGTGAGAGTGACACTAATCTGATCTTTTGCACCTTTTTCCTTGTAGTCTCCCAGTAGAACAAAAGGTGTGCTGATACTGTCTACAATTTTCAGAATGGACACAGTGACAGTTTGAAGGACAGTGACTTAGATTAGCAAATTAAGATCTTAAGATATCACTTACATGACAACAAATTAGATTACATTTTCCTTTGGGAACTACATGTCTTCTAGCATTGTGACGTTAAAGGGAAAGTTCATTTATTTTGGAAGAGGAGCCATGGTGTGCAGGCAAACTTTTGAATGAGAATTCAGGGTTGGAAATACCATGTCCACATGACGGTAGTGCATGTAACATTTGGGCTGTGCAAGTAATTCTCGGCTCTACCTGCACCGTGTACATAACTGTTCAGTGCTGCCAGTCTCAGGTGAGCCGTCGTTTGTGAAAACCCAGTCAAGCCAGCCGGCGCATGGATTTTGATGCACGTCTATTCATGCTGTTACGGTATGGGTATGGGTTAGGAAGTCAAAGAAAGCAATCCTTTTTCACTTTTTCTATACCAATAAAGCCGTCATCAAAGGCGATATTTATTTTTCTTCAGAGGTTTGCTGAAATTGACAATGTTATCTTGTTCAGGATAACTATGAGTCAGACCATGTAAACTTAGAAATTTTACCTTACAATTTTTGAGATAAATTAGACGGGACTCAAATTATAAATACATTGAAAATCCTCATGTTTAAACTAATCTTTTCCTGCAAAGATTACCTGCAATTTTCAATGTAATCTTGCTTGAGACATCTTTGACTATGACCAGGTAATGGTCTTTGTTAGTGATTTTACTTTATTTTATTATCGGATCCAGCTGTGGTGAAAGAAAGAAGGACAAATGCACCCAATGGTTGTCTTTAAAAAACGTTGTAGTGCAGGTAACAGGTAACATTTTGGGTGAATCGAATATGAAAGTTACATGAACGTTACATGCACCAGTTCATAATAATAATTATTACGAGCCCTAGATTTTTAATGACAATTGAGAGATTAGATCAAACTAACTAAATACTATTTGTGGTTATGTTTAAGACTAAAAGTAGACACCATGAGCTACCTTTTCTTTTTAATCAGTATTCAATTTATTTTATTTACCTCAGTATGACCTTTAATTTTCTTTTTACTCAGTATTACCTTTTTATATTGTGTTGCTCCGTATTTAAGTCTGGTTTACTGATTAATAAATCAGGTTTTATGAGTTTATCTGCTCATTCAGGCCCTGAGTACTTGCATTTGTGCATCTCTGTAAGAACCTGAATGAGGGAAGTGAGCAGAGGGAACATGGCTCATAGGCCAGACAAGCTAGGCCTCACTCAGGCAGAGAACAATAGTGTTGATGGAGTTGAGGTGGAGCCCCCACCTCTCTGCTCTGCCCCTTCCTTCCTCCTCCCCCCTCTCTCCCTGGCACAACTGTTGCATAGCTACTGATGTAATTTCCTGTTTCCTGTTGAGGATCTCAGCATTCTGTCCTCAGCCCACTTTTCAGTCACGGCCCTCTCTCTTTGAACACTATCATCTTTGTGCCGTGCATCTCCTTCATGCAGTCGTCTTGTAACTTCCACCATCTCTTTGTATTTCACACAGCTTTCCTCCTTGCTCTGCCATGTTCCTCTTATCCTCCTCTCCCATCTACCTCTTTCTGTGTTTGCTGTGCTAATCGTGCTGTTGTTCTCTTCCCTCTCCTGTCATTGTAGCGAGGGCTGAAGAATGTATTTGACGAAGCTATCCTAGCTGCCCTAGAGCCACCTGAGACGCAGAGAAAGAGGAAATGCTGTATATTTTAATATCTTTGTGACTCTTACTCCTCAAATAGTCATTATGTTCTGAATTTCCTTTATTCATTTACCCAATTTCTCTCTCTTCCTCTCCTTGTATTTACACATGCTGCTTTTGAAATGTGGACCAATCTCAAATACCAGCCATCTGACTGACCAACAGTCGGCTACCTGTCTAACTACAGACCCAAACTACTAGTCTAGTTTGAGAGTGCATTGCAACTAATCCTTGTGTCATGGCCTGATTCACTGACTTGTGGCCTCTCTGAACTTCACTTTACTTGTTGATCTTTCTAACATATAAACTGCTGACATTTTGCAATATATCGAATATAATCAATTTATTACAGCTTGTTCTACTTGGGATGTAGTAAATTACTATATTGCGAGCATAGAGTACAAATTGTCAGATCTATTTCTTAAGTTGCAAGCTTTTGACTTGCTTTGGTAGCGCATGTGACAAACTCAAACTAGCCCCAATATTTCTTTTGCCATACATGTATATTGTCATTCAACAAGTCATTATCTATAATAAGTGAATAAAAATACATAAATATTGATTTATATCTAAAAAAATAAATAAATAAACCCAATGAATACCTTTTTTAAAATCTGATAATGATATAACTAATAACTGCCTGCAAAATGTATTTTAGGAAAAAAAATGTAATTGTGTGAATGATGAGTCAAACTTAATAATAAAGAATCAACGTACAAAGACCAGTTTGACATCAAAATAACTACACTACTCTGTCATTGAGAAACCACTTGTTTCAACAGGCCATTTTCACTCCATAATAACAGCAAGTGTCCCTTAGACTATCAGGACATTATGTGGAATTTCAAAGTTAAAACACTAAAACGTTTAAATTGAAGTTACGGTATGTTGGAGAAAATCTGAAACTATCAAGATATATATATATATATATATATATATACACACACACACACACACACACACACACACACACACATATATACACTGTTTATTGCAGCATAGCCTAAACTATTGATAAATTGTTAAGCAAGCAATATTACCTAGCCCTGACTTCACCACTGTTCCTAGTTTTCCTACTTTGGCCCAGTGCTTATTAATGTGGCCCCTGGCCAACAGTAGAGCGGTGTTTTACAGAGGATGTCATTTGGGATGTAGCTATTGTTTTAGTTAGTTGTTCACCCCTCTGGCCTGAGGTAGTAATTACATTGGGGATGGTTTGGACTAACGTGAGGGTGGAGGCTTAACGTGGCTCCACACTAAGATTGATCTCAACACTAAACAGAGCTTCCATTTCTAATTCTAATAATTTTTTCTGTTGATTAAACAGAACTTCCAGTCTGACTATGATTATAAGTAGGGCTTTTATGTATATGAGTGGTATGTAGGGAGTGTTTGGCCATTTTGACGACATGAAGTGGGGGTTGGGGGACGTGCATGCATGCCTCACAGCCTCTTCTGAGGGCTGATGGCCCATTTGTTTTATTTTTCACTGAACTAGAGATACTAGTATCTGATATCGGTCCGAATCTGGATTGGTTATTGGTGTACGCAGTATGTGGTGTACGCAGTATCTGGTATCAGATACTCTTATTTTAATAATCGACAAATCAGTTCATATATATCCATGTATTTATTTGTTACATGCAGTTTTATAAAGTTGGGAAACTTGCCTTGCACATAAAAGAATGATGCTGCTCACTTCCACACAGTGAGGCGTACAGCTTATCAATCAATCACTGGTGTCAGATCGGTGACGCACCAAAACTAGGTATCAGTGGTGGGACTAAAAAAATTGGTGCATCCCTACCCTGAACTGACATCCCCGTTACATTACCATTTGTAGCAGTAAGAACACGTTAATTTTGGGTACGTTTTTCCCTATTACTGTTACAAATTAACCTGTTAAATTCCAGTAAACTACTTGCAGCTACAGTTGCATGAAACTGTTTCTCTACAGTTTCTCTACAGTTCTACAGTATACTTACTGTAATCTACAACAACAGTTAATAACTCAAAACTATTACAGCACTATACTTTTATTTAAGTGTTCCTACTGTAATCTCCTTAACAGTTTGGTACTTTGAAAATACATTCAAGTACTGTGGAATGTGATCTTTACAGTATCCTCACGCTAAAAGAAACTGTAAACCCATAGTTTCAAACTGATATATATTTATAAAATAAATCATCCCAGGGGGTTTGGTATCTTCTTCACCTTTTCCACCCCTGATGATTTTTGCACGACAAACGTTTTCCTGTTTGGTACCATGATGTCCTATTGGTCTGGTTTGTAGCTAAGCTACACTTAATGTTTCTTACACAGTCTGAAAAATCGTTACTTGCTTACTTGTTTGGCCCAACTTTCTTTATATATGAAACACGTGCCATTAACTGTGGTGCATATCCTGCCGTCTTGGAAGTCCAGATAATAAAAATAAGCTATAAATGTGTGAAATTACCTGTGAAATGAAATAATAAAGGACAAATAAACTTGCTTATCCTCTCCTGAGTCCCTTCTTTTTCCAGTGCTTTGTCTGAGAATAATGTAGCCAGGGTAATCAACTAAGTTAAGCAATGCTGAGGGGCTTACTGCAGCACTGCGTCAGAGCAGCTCTGGTTACTTCACATGGGGCTCATGGTGTAAGCTGCTCTGCTCAGGGGCAAACAGAGAGAAAGAAACATTCACCTCTGAGGCTGCGAGCAGACCTAGTTTTTGGTGATTATTTAAATCTGTTGAATCTGGACGGCCTTGACCGAGTGGGGTTAATGCTCCCTTTTTCCTCCGCTTTCTTGTTTGACTTGCCTTTGGGCTCAGCTGTCACAGGTCAACGACACTTTGACCTCCAACATGCATGTGATTTGTGTTAATCCCTGATCTGGTTCACACTCTTAACCACATTACCTGGGGGGGATTGTCTTGAGTCATTTACATATTTGTTGATCTTTGTTTTCTCTTTTATCCCCAACAGCAGTTGCACATGTCTCCCATTGTTTTTTATGACACACCACTTAATAATGTCAATGCTGCGTTTGTTTTCACCCAGTTATGTTTCCTTCCGTTTCAGCTGTTATTATTATCTCCCCTCTTTTTTTTTTATTGATCTGTGTGTTTGCGTTGCCCCCTCATTGAGCCTGTTTGTGTGTGTTTGTGTTCACAGAAAGGCCTAAAGAATGTGTTTGATGAGGCGATATTGGCTGCACTGGAGCCCCCAGAGCCCAAGAAGAAACGCAAATGTGTGCTGCTATGAGAGGCTCCTATCTTTTCAAAGCACACACACACATGCACACACATGCACACAACTATACACACATCTTACACACACACCCTCCTCTGCCGCCACACCCCTTTCCCCACGCTCTGCTAAAGTTGGTTGACAGCATTGCCCTCCACAGAGAAGACTAAAAAGAAAACAACCTCCAGAGTCTCAAATAATTCTGTGCAATAATAAGAAGCTTCACCCCTGAGTCTGAGTTTGGGACAGAAGATCAACCTAACCAGGCCAAAAGGCCAATGTGGGCTCCGGGCAGGGTGGCATAGCCTCGGACGGCGGATCCAAGTACCAAGCTTACATACAAGTAGAATTCATTCTGTCAAGCTTTTGATAGGTTGATTTTGATTCAGTCTGTGTTGTGGCCTAATCAACATTTAGACGTCCTCAGCCAATGTACAGGTTTCATGGATACAAGCCCAGCCCATGCCAGCTGCCTGATTGGTGGCTGTTCATACTGCTGGCCCCGCCCCCTCTGTTGAGCGCATAGTCATCGTCTGATCCCCACGTTCTTTCTCAGCACTACCAGAAGAAATGCTAACAAAGTAGTGTTTTGTTTCTGATTGCCAACCCCCCCACCCCCTCTCCTCAAACACATGACAAGTCTGAGATATTTATTGCAAGTTCCAGATAGTTCCGCGCTCCTAACCACTACAGAAACAGGACTCTGTAATTCATAGCAATACGACTAGAGAAGTCCACAAAGATCTCATCAAGGAAATTGAATAAGTAAATATTGCCATCTCATATCCAGTCCTCTTATTGTAGACTTTCACAATGCGGTCACAGTCCATTTGGAGTGTGGTAATCACTTGAAGAGCTTAAAGGCATCCAGTAGGAATGGGTCCGCTAGTCGACCACAAGGATTTGGCCTTTTAGATGCAGGGAACTTAAACAGTGTTAGCAGAACAAGCAGTGTGTTCTTTATGCGTTGCCGGGGACCAAGGGAGGGTAAAGCAGGATGCTGTTTTAACATTGTCATCGCCCTACACTTAGAACGGGTACGGCACAACAAAAAAACACAAACGTCCCTCGGCGTGCACTGGCAGCCAAATCTGGGAGATCCATACTTAGACCTGTGTTTTATCCAGACTATGTCTGAGGTGTGAAGGGCTGTTCGGTCTGCTGTGCCCGTTCAAACTGTAATTGGTGCTGCATGTAGTTGAGCCTTGGTCTCTGTTCAAAATGATTTAGGTTTAACAGATGTAATTATAATGTAAGCTGGCACACAATGTTGATGTAGGCTCCAGGTGTTTTTACCAAACTATTTTTTTCTTCATTATTTTGTTTGTGTTGTTTTTTTTATTTTATATATATAAATATATATATAAAAAGGTTACTTTCACTCCTTTTACATTTAGGGGTGGGAAGTCATCTGAACTCTTACCTGCCAGTTTATACCAAGAAAAGCCCTGATTTGTTTAGTTGAATAAAAACCTCCAATGGCAGAGAGACTGTTTGGTAAAGATTTGTGATTGGTTGGTTCTTGTTTTTCTTTACTGGTGGCTTTGAGTTGGGTTGATTTCCAGCCCAAGTCAGTATAATTATTATAACCTGTTGTTGTTTTGGTGCAAAACCAAATGCTCTGTCTAAAGTCTTTGTTCTTTGTATATGCATTCTTTTAAAAAATATTAAACTTATACCTTAATTGCCTTTACTACTTCTACCTTGCCATTCTGTTTTTATTGTGTGTGTATGGTGAGCAACGCAGCCACCAAACAGGATTGTGTTTGCCTATCATGACTGTGTAACATTTTGTCTGTATGATTTATGGTGATATCTCTTATGTTTTATTAGTATCAAGGGAAGAAGTCAATTTGTTTTCATCCTCAGACAAAACTGCTTTTTACCAGATCAAAGGTTTAAACCCACATATTGGACTCTTGGTGACAGGCTATATTTATTGAGCAATAAGGTACCACTGCATCCAGTTTCTCTATGGCCTTTGTTTAGGCATGCCATATTTAGCCAGCAGGAGGTGCTGTCTACCCAAACATCTCCCCTGATGTTGCTGCCCCTCTGGGTCACAGTGAAGCAGATGCTAAAAATGGAAGAAACGGATTATTAGATATTGATATTAGGATTGAATGTACCATTTTGATAGTATGCTCATGACCCACAGTTACGCAATAATATTAAACTCTCAGCCCCGTCAAGATTATTTAAAAAGGATGTGAAACATTTATAAAGGCGTTCTGGCTCGGTGAGTATTGTCTTAATATTCTTTAGGATCTTTGCGGGCACCTCTTGTCATCAATATCCATGATGCTCAGTAGATGGGAACCAAGGTGTTCTGGGTGGTTTTAATCAGCCACCATAAAGCCTATTGTTCTGCGCATCCCATTTTGGAATGTTTCCAATCAGGATGCTTTCTAATGCTCCTCTGTGTTAACAAGAACATGGCACAGTATTTTTGCCGCCTTTATTTTCCTTAAAACATCCAGCTTTTAATGAGCATTTTCAGTATGGAGGTGTGTGATTTCAGGTTGTTTGTGATGCTGAAGACCTCTTACTTGTTCCACCTCATGTAGATGGGTGTGTCTTCACTTCCTTTTTTCTAAAACCAACAATCAGCTCCTTGGTTTTACTGACATTGAGCAATAGGTTATCTGAGCGCCACTCTGTCCGATTTGTTGATTTCCTCTATATGAATTCTCATTGTTGTTTGTAATTCAGTCAATGATGGCATTTGAACAATTCACAACAGATTTCTCCTGATGTCGGTGGTAGCATGCGTTGGTGTACAGCATGAATAGGAGGGAGCTGAGCACAGGTCCCTGGGGGACTCTGGTGTTCAGTGCTGTAGTGTGTGTAGAGGATATGTGAACTGCCTGGGGGTTAGATTTTGGGTTCATCACACCAGTAACAATGCAAGAACAGGGTTCCCAACACATCCATGTCATAACTGCAATTCCTTTTCCCCTTATTTCCAAATAAAAGTGCACTGTTATTCAAGATAACTTTATCCAGGATCAACAAATCACTTTTCAAATTGTTCAAAGAATTAAATGAGCTGGCAGAATGATTTTAGGCTGAATTGGTTGAGACATATTTGAGACCTGGTCCAGGCAACTCTTTGTAGATAAACAACTTGAAATGATGAAACACTAAAAGGGTCCACCAGTTTTACACATCAAGGTCAATACTCATCATTGTGAACCACCCGTCAGATTTTGAATGTTTACAACCCTCACGCTTCTCCCCCACGACCACCGAGCTCCTTCCCCTCGTCTTCGTGCCCTTTGAAATCCCTTAGATCACGCCACCTTTGAACGTGGCTCCGATGTTGACTCTGGTTTTATCACGGGCACCGTCGCAATCTTTCTTTTTTTCCTTATTTTCCACCGGTGTTTTCTTTTCCTTGGTTGTTTTGGACCTCCTCGTTTCGGTTTTTAACTGAGGAATTGGAAGCTTGTTGCTACTTCCCTCCACCTCCCCTTGTGATAGTGGTACGCCCCGAGGGTGGAGGGGCTCTGTGTGTGCATGAACACAGCCCTGTGTGCTGATTGGACAGGATGATCCGGGCTCTGTCGATTTTTTGCAAAACAAACAACGGGCTCTACGTGCACTAGAGGCATGCTTTTTTTCCTTAAAAAAGTTAGCTTTATAATTCAAGGTCAGCCAAGTGTTAAAGTAATCTTGGCTAAATGCACTATTAGCATGTTAGCAGCGGTAGCGATCACCTGATGAAGACGGCTGGGAGGGGTGTTGCACTGCACGTCTCAACCACCACCACCACCACCCTCGGCTCCCTCCTCCACCCTCATCCCTCCCACTGTGAGGTGTTCACACATTCCCTGCGTTTCTGGAGTGCTGTCTGTCAGCGCCTTCTTCCGCTAAAGAGACGCTGACAGCCATTAATTATCATGCAGGCTGAACGAAGGGCATTCCTCTCTGTTGAAATATCAGCGCACACACACACACACACACACACACACACACACACACACACACACACACACACACACACACACACACACACACACACACACACACACACACTCCTCAGACCTTTATGTCCACACACGAATGCAGAGGGACACCACCTGGCCTTCATTGGTCTTCATCAAATTTGACAAACAAGTCTAAATGTTTTCGTCTCCTGGGGTCGTCCAATCACCACCCAACCTGGCCGAGCGTCTCCTCTGGGTGGGACGAGCAGTCAGAGGTGGGGGTGCAATGAACACACACACACACACACACACACACAGTGCTGGCGGAGAGCTGCCTGCATATGCGCTGCACCCACTTTTATGAGACGATTTTATGATGATCTGCACAGATACTGACTTGTGATGAAAAACACGCTGGGGATTTAAGCAGTTTATCAGGGCTCAGCAGTAAATCAATGTTCAGACATCTCAGCTATATACTGTGCGAGGGCACACTGCTATGTGTGCGCACGAAAATAAATCTGCTGTACTGGCTGGAGCCACCGACACGGCCTGCTTAGCCGAGCCCGTCCTGAACCCTTGACAGTCTCTGCTGTTCCAGTGGCCAAAGCTCCTGCCAACACATGGAACACAATGTGGTTTTCATGTAGATATTGGCTGCGGCGGAGAGGTACAGGTTTGGCCTGGTCTACCTGCTCTAAATGCTCTCCAGCAGGTAGGAGGAGGTGCGTGAGTAAGAAAGTATAAATCATGAGAGAGAGTTATCTCTCAGCTACAGTAGTGAAAGGCGTCCCGTCCTCTGAGCCGTCTTTGTTAAATGGTCTGTGCATTTGGATGCATTCCTGTAAAAACAGCTAGTATTTCAGACAACAGTACAGAAAGTCCAGCTTTTAAGATCGTTTCAGTCTATCCACACATTTCTGATGTTGTGTGGCATGATTTAAATGGATAGTTGGGATTTTTTTATGAAGCAGGGTTATATGAGGTACTTATCCAAAGGCATATTACCTACAGTAGATGGTAGTCACATTGCCTCCAGTTAAGGAGTATCAGCACACGTACTGTCAGGGATGGTTGTTAGCAGCAAAACGGGTTTTATACACCTACAAAAATCCATATCAGTTGGGGACACCATATTTAGTATTTCCTCAGCTTTACCTTGCCACCACAGCACTTTCCTACAGGGAACTGGAGCCGTTATCTATGCTCTCTATTATGCCACTAGACTAAACAATCATTTTTACCTTGCAGAAGACATGAATCACTAGTCTACCACTGCCTCCATCAGTTAGTTTCTTTGTGTAATCGTGCGACTTTGGTGAATTTGAACTAAACCTCTTAAAAACAAAAGTCACACAATAACACAAACTAGCAGACTGATGGTATACCAGTCACCTCCGTGTTCTGCAAGGTCAAATTTCAGCTTTTTTCAATGGAGTCTGGAAGATTTGAAGAGAGCATAGAAGGATTTAAAGGATTCAGTTTCCTGTTGAAAATGTACGTCTGATTTCAAGGTAAAGTTGTGAAAATATTGTACACAAGGCATCCACATGAACTGATATTGTTTTTGGTGGGCCTTCCATTTAGGTGGCCAAAACACATGTTACTCCGACACCAGTCCATGGTGTGTTCAACGATATTAAACAAAATCAGTTTTTGTAAGCTATAAACAGAGATTGGTGCTACTCTTCCAGTGCTGTAGGTCGGGACGACGATATCAGGTGCCGTATGTGGAGCGGAGCAAGTTCATATGCACTAAAAGACGAGAGCAACTGGGCCAGCAATGTTAACAAAGCAAATAGAAGCTTGTATAACAACACACACAGAGGGAGCAGTAGGCAGCAATATCCGCCAATCTGATGGCAATTACATCCTGAAGGGATGCCACATGAAAACTCCCCTGTAACATTTTGATGCATTTATTTTCTCATGTTTAACTAGTGCTATTTCACACCCAGTGCTTTCATGCCGTCATTGTTTCCTACTTTTCATTCTTTATTAATTTTTTTAATGGAACACAGTCTGTTGCTGTTGTCCTGTTTGCATTGTTTTGCTGCTGTTACCAAGATGCTCATCTCAAAAGAAGCAGATCCCAGCGCTGAGCTCATCATGGTGTCTTTCGAGTTCACGTCTGACAACCAGGCGACCATCAAGTGACGCCACCGCCGGTCACTGCAAGGATTATTTTGACACGGCGGGTTACTGTTGGCTAATAGATACATATAACACACACGCTCCAACCGCTTTCACCCGCATACACACACATGTTCAGGTGTGTTTAGTGTCCAGGTGTTAAAGGAAAGTTCTTTGCAGTTCAGCTGAAATCTCCCCGATGACAGACACATGGCTATGACCATCAATAGTGTGTGTGTGTGTGTGTGTGTGTGTGTGTGTGTGTGTGTGTGTGTGTGTGTGTGTGTGTGTGTGTGTGTGTGAGTGTGTGAGTGGAGAGGGAAGCTCACAGTGATCCTCCATGCCTGCATCCAGAGATGAAGCTGTGGCAGCTAACGCCCTCATCAACAGCCTGATCCACTGTGTGTGTGTGTGTGTGTGTGTGTGTGTGTGTGT
The DNA here is from genome assembly GCF_963514095.1 of Eutrigla gurnardus. NCBI lineage: Eukaryota > Metazoa > Chordata > Actinopteri > Perciformes > Triglidae > Eutrigla > Eutrigla gurnardus. The sequence continues at coordinate 23,512,375 of NC_139916.1, read as the reverse complement.
GTGTGTGTGTGTGTGTGTGTGTGTGTTGTCACTTTCACTCCTCCTGACTGATCGGTCCTTATCTGATGGGATGAAAATGTTGCCTTGAGATGACTGCTTGGAATTCACTATAATCAAGCTCAGTGAGTTTGTATGGATAGATGTGAAAAACAGACCCGCTTAAATTTCATGGTGAATGTCTCCGAAAATTAAAGGGATAGTTCAGATTTTTTTAGAGTGAGGTTGTACACATACTTATTCATGGTCAGTGTGTTACGTGGATGGCGGTCGGCACGCCTCCAGTTTGGAGAATCAGGCCGGAGTACCAGCAAAAACGGATTTTAACCACCTAAAAAAAAAATCAATATAATTTTAAGTCTGCGCTATATTTCAAATATTTCCACTGCTTTACCTTCCCAACAGACAGCCCTCTGATGGGGAACTGAAACTGTTATCTGTGCTCTTCACTACGCCACAAGACTTCTTCAACTTTATAGTGAAAACATTTCGTGTTATATAGAAGCCACTGAGGGACGAATGGGAGAACTTGACGTTTTCGAGAATGCACTTTTCGAGAAGACAATTTCCAGTGCATTGCCATATTTGGAGATAGGCAGCGCATTAGACCAATAAACTCAAGCATACCAGTCCTTCTCAAAGACCGGGCCGGGACCCGCAAGTGAGTCGCAGGAGATATTTTTTGGGTCGTCATATAAGTTTGCAGAATTTCTTCCATGTTTCCATGCATCCAATGTTTTCATTGTTCTAATATATAACCAATGAGAGGAAAGAGAGACATCCTGTTAAATATGCCTAAATGCACTTATTTGATCTATCTATATAACTAATATGTTTTCAATAACACATGCATGAAACATAGTTTTGATTCATCAAATGCATGTCTCTTCTAAATGGGCGGTTTACGTGCTCAAGATAATATAAGCTGATGCGGAAATGGTCAGGAATGTTCATTTATGCACAAATTCAGTCTTCAACCAGGGAGTTGCCGGTCTTTCGCCGATTTGGTCAGTTAGTTAGCGTGATTATGTAACTGGATGTGGTAAAGCCAAACTAACCCTCTAAAACACCAAAGTCACACGATAACACAAACCAATGAGGCAGCAGTTGACCAGTAAAAGTTTTTATCAAAGGAGTCCAGTGGCTTTAAAGAGAGCATAGATTATGGCTTCAGTTCCCCGTTGGAGGGCTGTGTGACAGCAAAGTAATGCAGTGAAAATACTCTGAATATATGTACACTTAATCTGATATAGATATTTGTAGGTGCTTCTTCTGTCTGAGGACTCCTATCTTTCAGCCCCAGATTTTTGTCCTTTGGTTATATGAGGTAAGTTCTAAGACATATATTTCTCCCATAAATGATGTTCATGTGCAGCTAATCAGTGGTAGCGAATTACATTTGCAGCTGCAGGAAATTATGTCATTCATATAGCAAAACACAAAGTTAGGAGTGTGTTGGAGGTTAGTGGGAATTGTAATTTGTGCCAACAACAACAATACAATAGTTTGATAATGCAAAATAGTAGCATGAGAATGCAATTCATACAGACACCGTTGTGTGTGTCAAGATGGGAAAAGACGTAATGAAAATAAAACACTGGAGGTCCCTGTTTGCCCACCTAGTTCATGTGCACTTGTGGGTAGAAAGGACATAAAACCTACAAGCAGTGTAAAGGTAAAGTACCACCAGTTAATAGAAAGTCCTCTGCACCAGCAGTGCGTAGCCACGTCAGACGGGGAGCCCGGTGTGTCGATGCCCACGAGCCTGATTCCCACGAGCGCTCCGCCGCTGTGTTGCACAACGTGGCCTTTTCGGGGCAAAAGAACGGCGGAGACACCAGAGGAAAGCCGAGAGGGAAGAAGAGGGGAGGAGGGCCGGAGGAGAAAAGAATTGCAACTGTCATCACAAACAAGAACCATCTGTCTCATTTGTGTAACTTGTTTTCTTTTAATATGAGAAGTATGCTGAAGAGATCTGGGAGTTTGAGCGAGGCATGGGAGGGCTGGGCCCTGGGCTAAAGCCAGCCTGCTCCTGCCTTCTCAAAGCGAGTGGCATTAATATCCAGCCAACCTGCACTGTTAACCCTTCGCACTCACAACACACTGAAAGAGAGAGGTATCAGAAAAAACCTTTAACCTAAGGTATGCAGAGGAACCTGAGGTGTAATTTGAACTATTAGCTGCCTGTCTGGGAGAAGAATTGGCTGGAAGATTTATGTGAAAGAGTGAAATCACACCATCATTATCTCATTACCAAAGTATTTGTGAGAGAAGGGCACGTGCTTCTGTGGGTTGGATGACGCAGAGCATCAGTCTCATTGTAGTCTCATTGTAATATATATATATATATATATATATATATATATATATATATATATATATATATATATATATATAGTTTTATAGGCTATATGCCTTTAAAGCTCAGATTAATTTGCTCTGCAACTACAAGGGCGGTTGTGAATATAATAATAATTTATATTTGGGTCCCTGCTCATAGGCCCAGGTGTTAAGTAATAATGATCAAGTAGATAGTTTGGCAAACAATGCATGAGTATTTGGAAACAAAATGATCAAAGTAGCTTCGGGGAGAGGCAATTAATGACTTGGAGCCACCATAGTTAATGCTTGGCAGGAGGAATGCGATGCAGAGACATTATTATAATATATAGAAGTCAGTTCAGGTTAAACAGTTTAAAGGAAGATATTATAAACGCAGAGAGGAGGTAATCATAACACAACCTGCAGGACACATTATCATGCATTGCAACGACTGGGAGACATTAAGTAATACAGCACATGAGACAGGACAGGAGCGGAGTTTAAATTCATAATAAATGAAATTTAAATAATAATACAGACAGGATTAGGAGATAAGGTGTAATTTGTTTTCAAATTGTTTATTTAATTGGAAAACGTCTTTAAAAAGATGACAATACAAAATTTCCTAAAAAGTCATTAAAAAAATCAAAGCAATGTCAATTAAAAAGAGTCAATTAAAAGTCATTGTGTAGTGTGTTTAAAAAAATCAAGTCATAAAGTAATTCATGTCATAAAGAATGTCGGAAAAAGTAATTACAAAGTTATTGTATTGCATTGAATCCTTAAACAAGTTGTCCAAAAGGTTTATAGTACAGAATGTCCAAAAAGATCATATTAAAAAATTAACGTATGTAAGTATGTTGAAAAATGTAATAAGAAAGTCATAGTACTGAATAGAAATTAGTTTTAAAAAAAGTCTTGGAATAATATGTAGAAATAAAAGTGATTAAAAAGTCACAGTATTGTATGCTGAGTGGACCAGTGGACCTTCCTGAAACCGAGTGGACCTTGCTGTAACTGAGTGGACCTTCCTGTAACCCAGTGGACCATCCTGAAACCCAGTGGACCTTCCTGAAACCAATGGACCTTCTGGAAACCGAGTGGACCTTCCTGAAACCCAGTGGACCTTGCTGTAACTGTGTGGACCGTCCTGAAACCCAGTAGACCTTCCTGAAACCCAGTGGACCTTGCTGTAACTGTGTGGACCGTCCTGAAACCCAGTAGACCTTCCTGAAACCCAGTGGACCTTGCTGTAACTGTGTGGACCGTCCTGAAACCCAGTAGACCTTCCTGAAACCCAGTGGACCTTGCTATAACTGTGTGGACCGTCCTGAAACCCAGTGGACCTTCCTGAAACCGAGCTGGGTTTGGATCCTTTCACCTCAGGCATCAGTGCTATCAGCACCTTATCTCAGCGAGCTATTCCTGAAACTCATAGTTCACGTGTTTGTTCTCAGATGTTGTCCACAGTACTAAGAAGAAAACTTGGAGAATGTCGAGATTGATTATCTTGGAAGTTAATTGTTTTATCCCGTTCTGCTTTTCCGTGTAAATGTTGCTTGAATAGGGAGAACCCGAAATCCTGCTCTGCTAGAGAGGTGAATTCAGGCCCCTTCTGGTGGACCACCCTTACTGGGGAAAACATTTGCATGGCAGTCAAATACAAGAGAACATGTTTGATCCTGTATGAATTGTGGCATGAATGAGCTTAAAAAATGTTTTTTACACATAAAGAAATGTGCTTTTGGTACTAAAACTGTTGAAATAATGAACCTGTGGAAAAACATAGTTCTAAAAAAATAACATGCATAAAAGTCACATAAGCGACGTCTCTCTCTGACGCTACGATGCTTGTGTATTGTACTATGATGAACTCACAACAAAAGGCCTCTCTCAATTCTTTCCTTTCCTGGCTGATAAAAAGAGTTGCTGGATTTTGCTCCGCCCTCCTTTCGTTTTCCGTCCACCATTCGTCTTCATGAAGCAGCTTCATGGGGAAGCTGTCCCTGCTGATTATGTCTGAAGACATCACATTCAGTTTTTGAAAGAAATGTATTATGTCCTCTTCTCTGGCTTGGGAGCGTTTTTATTACTAATATCAGGTTTTCACAGAGCGGCTCATTGAGCTGGTTTGAATGAGAGATGAGAGGGGAGGAGGTAGACTTCTTCTTGAACACATCCAATGGGCCCACAGAGCCAGGACACTATCGTCTCGTTTAACTCAGTCCTCGGCTCAGACTTCGAGGTAGGAAGGTTTCAGCTATTAGTACATTGTATAACTTTTACGAACTATTGATTTAAATGAGGGCTATTCAAGTGTTCATAAGTTGATTCACCCAAAAAATCCAGTGATTTACAGATGTTGCTTTCCTGTCTAACTGGAAAAATAAGCATTTCGGGCCCCATAACATCACTTGACAGACCCAGAAATTGTTATTCCATCATTTGGCCACTATGTCAAATTTACCTGGCACTCCCAGGCTTTTAAGTAAACTTTCTGTGGGGCTCGACTCCATTACAATCCACCCATCAGTCTTTCTCTTTCAGACTTTTCGGACTGTAAAAAGAGGCGGGGTCCACTCCCGCCTTCTAAAAAGTGGTCCAGACTGTATTTTATTGCTGATGAATTCAACATTTCTTTGTGTACAGGCGCAATATATACAAACAATAAACCAGATAATTGCTAGTATTTGCATACTTGTGAAAACAGTACAACTGCTTCCTGATCCAGTAGTGAGTTAAGCCATAGGCTAAACTCACTGTATCTAACACAAGACAGACATGATGATGAAGCACTTGGTTTCAGTGGACTTAATAGCCTACTGTTTCCAATGAAGGTTATGTCTATCAAAGATGGGTATATTCGACATGGAGTATCATTTTTGGGGTATTTTTTTGGCCTGAAAATTGTTTGTATGGGTTTAAGATATTATCACAAAATATCAACTGTGAGTGGTTTCATTCCATATTTGCTCCAGCATTCATAAACCCATATTCGTTGCATCTTAATTTCGACACACACACACACACACACACACAAACACTAAGTGGCAAAACCCTACTGTCAGCCTCTTGTCTCCGCCACAACCACAGCAAACCACAGAAGGCATTAGCGTTCTCTAACTGACTGGCTAACTGACTGCCTGACTGTACATCTGGCTGTCTGACAGACTGAGTGCACGTGCGCGCGCACACACACACACACACACACACACACACACACACACACACACGCACACACACACACAGAAACACACAAGCCCACAGACATTCCCAATCAGTGTGGCTACCACCACCCACCTCATCGAGGCCATCATGGTGGCTTAATGAAGGACAGATCCCCACCGTTGCAGGCCGAGAGTGGTTAGGGTTACACTTTCCGCAGAGGGGGAGCCGACTGGAACCGCCGTGAGTCGGGAGATATTGCAGGAGAAAAGAGCGAGGAAGCTGGAGGAGGATGGGGGGGCAGTATGATATTGATAGAGACAGAAGGAGGGAAAAAAGCTTGCGCCATGTGGTCTGCATTTCGCTGTAATCCCTGTTCTAGCCCGGTGTTCCTGCCTCTGTTCCCTCGGCAGCCCCGAACACAATCAGGCCGCCGCTGAAACCTGAACGGCAGCTCTGGTTCTTCCCCAAAACCAGACAAGCGGCACCCCAGCGCCGCGGGAAACACATCCATTTACCCCTGATTGATATGCTGTATGCAGTGATATATGGCACATTTAAACTGTGTTCATAGGTGTCAGAGGTGCAGGGAAGGACCTCGGGGTGTAATGTACACACACACACACGCACACACACACACACACTATACACACACAAAATACACACCGTGGCCACATAATAACGCAGTTGAAAGACACGGGAAACGGATGATTTTATTGAAATGTATGTCTGTCAGCAGGGCTGCATGTGTGTGTGTTTCAGGGCTTGGTGGTGGAATAGGATCTGCTCCCTCTCACTTTCCATCCTTCTATCCTCTCTTCTTTCTTTCCTTCAGGGCAACATTGTTTTGGTGACACTCTCTCTCTCTCTCTCTCTCTCTCTCTCTCTCTCTCTCTCTCTCACACACACACACACACACACACACACACACACACACACACACACACACACACACACACACACACACACACAGCATGTAGTATCTTTTGAAAGAAGCGACAACAGTCATTTTTGACACAGCATATATTCCATTTTAACATACATTCATAGGCAGTATAGTCTTCTTCAGTGTATAAGTCTTTACAGATCTACAGTATGTCTCTATAATGATAGCATGTTATTATAGGAAAGCTTGGCTTGATGGTGGTGGTACAAGACAACAATAGAGTCCTGACAGTGGCATGGGGAACTGTGTGTGTGTGTGTGTGTGTGTTGCTGTGGGGCGAGGGCTCTATGTGCGCTTGGAGAGAAAGTGCTTCAGTCATCATGCATGGCGAACATGCTCGGCAACCCTCTGGCAGACCCCTTTGTGTACGTGTGTTTACATCGTGTGTGTTTACATCGTGTGTGTTTACCTCGTGTGTGTTTCCCGGCAGCACGCATGACTTGTTTACTTGTGTTTGCGTTAAGCCAACTAGCGTTTGGCGCATGGCGACATGGCATGCAGAAGGAGGGCGAGATCAACATCGATCCAAACGAGCGCGTTTTTCACAACTTGACGTTCTGAAATGGTGATCGTTTAAAATCTGATCTGGAAACTGTTTGAAAAGTACTGCGTATGGTTTCTTCGTGCAGGTATAGCAGCTGTGGATGAATACAGGTGTCACTTTGGAGCATGTTTGCTGGGCGTGTGTGCCTCGCGGCCGTCACCTGCCAATGCTCGGGGCTTACAGAAAAGGCAGGAAGGAGCTGACAGTGGCTTTCACCTGTCCATCATCCTCCTGCTGACAGAAAGACAGTCAGTGTGTGTGTGTGTGTGTGTATGTGTGTGAGTGGAGCAGCATCAGGGCATTGCAGGGGGGAAGTGACTCGACAGCAGCTGAACCTCAGCGCAGCGCAGCCGTGTACACTCAGGAAGCAAATCACAGAAAGTCCGCCTGCGAAAAGTATCCTCATTGTCGTTCAAGTCCGTCCTCTGATGGACTCGCCGTCTCCCTTTTTTTCAACATCCAGCACTCCGAGTGAGTCCCAGAAGCAGCAGCAAGGACGGAGGGCAAACAACCCTCCTCTTGACCCCACCCCCAACCCCCTTTGACCCCCACCCACCCATCTACCCACCCACCCGTGGGTCCAGTTTGTCCCTTATCGTGTCCATTTGTCCATCCCCTCCTTCTAGGTCCACACCCCCCCACGTCTATCTCCTCCGTCTCAACAAATAAGTTAAACATTAGAAAAATAAGAAGCATCAAATGACAAAGCAAATATGAGAGTGAGGGAGGGAGACAGAAAGTGAAAGATGCTCTCTACTTGAGAAGAAACAAACTGCCTCTGTAACTTGGTAGGAAATCCCATGCATAATCTACTGATCTCCATTACGGTGGCATACAATGAATAGAATGACATTTGACCTCTAAGCCACTCGGTCTGTTCCCGTTGGCCAGTAAGAGGAGGGCGGGGTTGTTTCGAGCAGGAGAAAAGGGAGGTTCACGAGTCCTCCTCGCTCCCTCTGGCCTTTGGAAGTGAGCAGGAGTGTGGGGTGCTTGTTTTGTTCATCAACACTGCCTTCTGTGTCCCCCCCCCTCCCACCCCCATCACCGGCAAGTGTGCATCTCCACCATTTTGCGGCACTGTTTGCATTTGACGTAACAGCACCAGTGGAACTTGCAGCTGCACCTGTCCACCACCTCCACCTCCTGCGTCTGGAAGCCGCGGCCGCAGCACATCAGCTCGCAGCCGTCAATGGCCTTTGAGGTCCGGTTACACTGGCGGCCCACCGTGCCCAGCATACCCGGCGTCCGCGGGTCGTAGTCGCAGAAATCTGGACTTGGGTCCAGGTAGACCAGGTCTTCGTCCGTGTGAGGTTTAAACTGGGAGTTTCGAGGCACGAGGACTTTGGTGGTGCCCACCTTGCGCTGCTCCACCTCAGTGGCGCCATCAAACTTCTCCTTGATGACGTTGCCCACTTTGCGGAAAGGCGGCATGGCTTTCCAGCAGGTCTTGACCTCACAGGAGCCAGACACCCCGTGACATTTGCACTCCACCCGCATGTGGGACAGGATGGCCTGCAAAGATGCCAACGACCTTTGGTTAGCAAAAAGACTGACATAATATCCATAAATAATAGCTGCTGTGGGTTTGCAGCGTCCATCTCTCAGATACTGACTGGCTTTTTGTTTACTACTTAACATCTACAGCAACATGTTCCACTGCCACCAGAGCTGTAGACTGCTGTGAGACTAAACATACTGCATTTTGAAATGGACTTGTCTATGATGTGAAACTTGCACTTGATTCACTTGAAACTGGATTTGGACTTGTCTGGGATATCACAAGACTTGACTTGGACGTTTGTCTCATGACTTGGGATTTGACTTCAGCTTTTCTTGAATGACTTGAATTCAGGTTGTCTAGAAATATTTAGGGTTTTACCTGGGCATATCTCAAATAACTTAGAGAGAACTAGAACTAGATATTTCTTGGATGACCTGACCTGGACTTCTCAAATAACTGCACTTGACATTTTGTTTCGAATGACTTGAAACTTGATTTGCACTCACCAAGAAAGATTTAAGACTCAACCTGGATTCTGATGACTTGAAACTTGACTTGTACTTGTCAAGAATTATTTGTGACTTGATTTGGACTTGGACTGACTTTTTTGACTTGCACTTCTCTGACTTGAAACTGAATTTGAATTTGGACGCTTCTAGAAATATTTAAGACTTGACCTGGATTTATCTTGGATGACTTGAGACATGCCTTGGACTTGTACCACCACGGCGAGCCCTTTGGTGCTCCAGGCTAAAAGAAGTGCAGTGTTCTGTAAAAGGGCAGCGAGTTACCTTCCTGCCGGCCTCGTTGTTGTGCAGGTTCATGAGAGCCCGACTGGAGGACTGGCCTTTACTCCGCTCCCTCACGTCCACAAAGGACTGGGAAAAGGCCACGCCGTATGCAATGTTATCACTGCAGCCCGACCACTGGAACCCTGGGAAATATAGAGACAGGAATTTAAACACCACACTCGGTTGCACTTATTTTTTTCTGAGTTTATAATGGGTGTGTATTGCGCTGCTTAGATTGAAAGAAATATTTCAACTTGCGTGAATAAAAACATTGCCTCATTAGAACTCCATCAGTTTCTTTGTCTGCCTGTGATTAGCAGTACTGGACAATACTTGGGGTTCTTGTACTTTCCTTGAGTATTTTTAATGTATTTTTGCCTGCAATGGCATGTCAACATGGCTGCTGTGAAAAGGCCTAATACACCATTTTAAGCTTCCCTGTATTGGCTTCCTATCCACGTCAGATTAGACTTCAAATTGCAGATGAACATGCCCCTTTCTTAAAGCAGCACAGAATACAGAGCCCTGTGTGAAGAGAAGTCGGAAGGCCAAAGGGCCTTTTCCTGTCATACACAATTATTATTATGGAATAACTATGGACATCTGACAGTGTGATTCTGGTAGGGTTTTCTTTTTCGCCAGAGTATCTCTATCAAAAAATAAGTTCAGGATGAGGCTTGTTTTCCATTCAAATGTTACTTTCTGTAAGGACTTACAGTTTGAAAGGTTAATTCCAACCAATACTATTTTCTCTCTAACAAATGACATACTTAGTAGTAGTAGTAGTACAGTTTAGCTTCTAGCTTTTCTAGCAGTACATTGCTGCTCTTAACCTCTTCAGTGCTCAACTCTGACAGTTTTACAATTCAGTTTTTCAAGTGCAATGCTTTTGTGTTTTAAGATGTCTATTTTCAGGAATGCTTTGCAATTAATTTCAGCTATCACCATTCACACACGTTCTAGTTCTGTACTAATGCTCCATTGTAGTAATCTGTGACATCGATAATGTAAAAGATGTGGAGATAAGATGGCATAAACAATACGCTACTGTACTAATGACATAGGTCTGGCCTTTTCAAAATAAAGCAATTATTTTAAATGTAGCATAATCTTAAAAACGATTGCATTCGAATGTACTGGATCAGTAGGTCCTCCTGTTTCCTTTGCATGTGTGTGTGTGTGTGTGTGTGTGTGTTTGTGTGAAAGGGAAAGAGAGACCTACCCTCTGGACTAACTCCATGTACATTGTGGTCGCAGCCACATTTTTCCAGCTCTCCGCTGCTGCAAGCCCTCGTGACCGCAAACGCCACACTGGCTGCTGAGATGGCATACACAAAGGCTGCCTCACGGGTGCCTAACGCATACACAAACACAGACACACAGTCATATTGTTTCATCATGTAACTGAACAGAGCTTCTCATTCTGCATGGCAAAAAACCCTCTTCAGATAAACACTATTAAAATCTAAGGGAAGGAGCCCGGTCGTTAACGTGCAGGAGCTGCTTCGGCCAATGCAAATGGAAACCACCTCAAAAATGTCACACGTAATTTTAAAATTGAATGGAATAATCCAATTCAGATCAGCTATGAGATATGTTGGTCCCAATTTTGTAAATGCATGCATGTAGAAAAGCTGACTGATAAAGTTTAATTCCCAGGGCATCAAATACCGCCGGTTTGTCACTCCCCATCCGTCTGTAATGACGTGGTATAACAAGCATCAAGGCCAAGAAGGACTTTCACCCAGGAAACCATTTGTGTCCCGTGTATGAAAATAAATGTCAACTTACAACTTATTGTAACTTGCCTAAGGAGGCTATTTAACATAATGTTTTTTTCATTTATGCCATGGAACGTGATGAAGGACACGTTATTTATCGCTGTTACGTAATTTTAACCCAAATCACAATCTATTTGTGAACCTAACCCTGTACTTTTGTCGCCTGAACCTGAGTGGCGCCCTGAGGTCCCCGGGGGATTAAAAAGTGACGCCAAAGGTTCCTGACCAACAAGGAAACAAACACAGGACTTTCACCAAGGAGGCCGCTATTCATATCCCGTGTGAAAACAAAGGTCATTGTTAAATTATCTCAAGTAGCGGCTATGCTACATGACATTCATAATTTACGTCAGGTAATGCATCCTACATTATTACAAATTATGTAATTTTAACCCAAACCACAATCTTACTCTTGTTGCCTAACCCGAAGTGACCTAACCAAGCGTCCATATGTGACGAGGTGGGAATGAGAACTGGTTGGTAGTGCCGTCTGTCATATCAGTGTCTCTTTTTGTCTCAAGCTGCTTTCAGGGAGTTGGCGACATGAATCGCTGCAGTGTATCATCTCACCCTGGGTGACCACTTTGCCAAACACGGGCATGGTCTCCAAAGTGGAGCAGTTCCAGCGGCGGTTGCGAAACTGGAACTGGCACTCGTCTATAGCCAGCTGGGCTCCACGACGCACTGCATCCATCACCTCCACACTGCGCTTACAGATCTGGACCTGGAGCAGAGATGCACAGGAGCGACGTCAGCCACACACACAGAACACTCACAAAGTACTTCACATTCTCATTTAATGGATATTTGTCCTGGAGAAAAAAGTTGTAGTAGCAGGCACCGATATCTATATATGTAAGGACTGATGGAGTCTCAGTGCTTTGTATCACATTACAATTTTATCAGGGTGACATCTACTGTATATATGTATTTATGTTTTTTATTGATTTATTTTATGATGTGTATTGGTTGTGTTGACTACTGTTTGCAAACCAAATTGCCCCTCGGGGAGAATAAAGATTATCCTATCCTATGTCAATTATCAAATCAATTGTAGGCGCCTTCCTGTAAATAAATGACTGCTGGAGAAAACGGCAACAAGTGCTCATCGTTTTTGTTCTTAGTTTGCAGCAAACTACCACAAAGAAAACACAGTTCAACGCACTTTATAGTAAATGTCGTGCACACAGGTAGACATGTACCTGTCTCTGGATGAGGCCTCGTAACCTCTCGCACGTCTCCTCATCCCTGATGCTTCCCACTGACGACAGCTTGGCCAGGTACCTGCCAAAAACACAAAGGAATATTCAGGAGAAGAAGTCGAAAATACCGAATCTGATGTCGGTGGTTAAATTGGTGCAAGTTGAGACACAAGCAAGATATAGGCGACACATTATCTCCGCCATAGAGTCACGTTAATACAGATAATGTTCCTCCTTTAAGCCAACGGTGATTGAATTGGACGACACCGGTCAGGTGGAGAGGAGCTCGAGCACGGAGGGTTTGGTTCCCATGACGTTGTGGGAATGTTTTGGATAAATGTCTGGTTGTGAGGACACTGAGAGGAGGAAAAGTGGCTTATCATACACACCACCTCCAGGCCAGACAGGTCGGGGAGATATACTGCACACACACACACACACACACACACACACACACACACCCTAAGATCTGTGAGGAAATGGCATGAGTCTGGATGCCCTGACCCTCACACATCCACCTCACCTCACTTCAGTCTCGTATCTCCAGTCTCAGCTGCACCTGACAGAAATAGGCTTTCTCATAAGCTGGCAGCGAGTCTCCCACAGAGGGAGCCGCTCTGATTATGTACCGTCTACACTGCTCAGAGTCGACTCCTTCAAACATATGTTGAGTCTACCAATCTTAGTTTTGTTCAAACAATGAAAAGTTTTGCAGATGACCTGAGATAACTCCTCAGTTCTGGTGCAGTTTCACGCAACACAGTCGTAGAGTTTAAATGGGAATGCTTTTCATCTTTAAACTAACAGATGTTGACAATGATGAAGCAAAATCAGTGTATTTCCCAAAAATCTTGAAGTAATCAGGGAGGTTAAGTATAAAATATTGACAACCAAAATATTAAAACATAAATGGCATTAAATTCAAGCAGAATATTTAGGCTGGTATCCAGTTTAAAATGCACCACAACTGTGAACAAATGAGCAGGCACCTCTGGTGGATAGTTTAAATATCAAAATGGCCCTTAATAATCACAAAA